>NW_011495071.1:6909706-6915242 GCF_000754665.1 Bison bison bison
CCCCGCCCCCCGGATAACCCGTCCCCTGGATGACCCCACCCCGTGGCTGCCCCTGCTTCGTGGCTGCCCCTCTCCCAGGAGCACCTCCGTCCAAGGGTTCCTGTTTAGTTGCTCAGTGGTATCTGACTGTTTTGCAACCCCACAAACTGCAGCCCTCCAGGCTCATCTGTCCATGAGATTTCCCAGGCAAGAATACTGGAGTGGGTTGCCATTTCCTTCTCCAGGGGACCTTCCCAGCCCAGAGATGGAACCAGAGTCTCCTGCATTGGCAGCTGGATTCTTTACCACAGAGCCACTAGAGAAGCCCCATCTGCCCTTAGGGAGAGGGTCTAATAATGGTTGGAGGTGGGTACAGAAAACCTCACTGCCTGTCCCCTTTTCCCCGCACACCCATGACCTGGGCAGCCTCTGCCTTTATCAGGGGTTCTGATAGTCCATGGGCCCCTTTTCAGAATCAGTCTATCTATTCATTCATTCACTTTAAGGCAATAAACAGAATCCTTTGAATCCTTTGAAATGCATATCATACATAAAATGACAAAGGAAACCAGATATACCAAAGTATGGTTATACAAATAACATTCAAATGCAAACTTTTGATATAGTTCATCACATAATATATATTCTTCACTATTCTCTATGAAATAAGATCTAGTGCTGAGTTACATTAGAACAATTTCATAATAGTGATAGTATAAATGATATTTTCAGATACTGCCACAGCTGTAATGCAAAAATACCTATTAGTCACAGTCACAGGTGCTGCTACCACTGTGGTTTGTTGCTTGTGGTTCAGAATGGAAGTACAAAATTTCAGTTAGAAGTTAGCAAAAAAAAAAAAAAAAAAAAAGATGCCGTTTTGCCCCAGCCCCAATTCATGAGTCCCTTGAACTGGATCCATGCACCTTCGACAGGGAGGCCTGTGGACCCCAGATGACATGCCTGAGGTCTCTGCCTTGTGTCCATGGCTCACAGAGGTCAGCTGGTTTAGCCCTTGCTTCTAGACAGCAGGGCCCTCCCAGGCAGCTGAGAAACTCCCCAGTTCTTCCCAACAAAATGCAACAGAAAACCCTGGCCAGCAGCATCATAATTAACTCCTACAAGTGCATTAATAGGTTCCCACACTCCACCCCTCACCACTGACCTGAAAAAAACAGTCATGAAACAACCGAGGCCCTGGCTGGCCATCACGAGAGCCTCCCACTGCCGTGAGCAGAGGCCTCTCATTCTTGACCCCCTCTGGGCCTGAGCACCACAGCCAGCAGCAGGAGGAAGGTGGGGCAGAGGGAAAGATGGTCTCAGCCCCAGGGTCCTTGTCTCCTGGGAGGAGAGGGTAAGGGGAGGCGGAGGTAGAGACCTGCTTAAGCAACATGAACATGAAGAAAATCTGAGTTTTTCAGGGAGGTATTAGGAGAAATTGATTTTGGTGAAGGAACATCTGCAAGGGCACCACCCAGCCATTCAACAAACAATGATGGTGCTCCTACTAGGCGCCAGGGCCACACTGGGTTTTGGAGCTATGAGTGAGCAGGACAAACCTGACCTCTGGGAGTTTCGCTGCAGGGGTGAGAACAGACAGCACAACAGCAGTTCCAGGAAAGATTGCTAAGCACTGTGCTAGGAGAACTGCTCACCATCCGACGTGGAGCGATACAAATGGGGAGAGCAGAGGCAACGGAACCCTTGCGGGTGGAAACTGCTGGAACAAAGGCCCAGAGGCAGCGATGTGCAGGGCAGTTCCCAGAGAGGTAAGAGATCCAATACAGCTGGAGGACCGTCCTTGTCCTTGCCATTTCCTCACCCACTTCCCAGGAGACCTTGCCTCTTAGAGTACAGATCCCCAGGACTCTCTTCTTAGGAGGACCCATGAGCCATGCTAGAGTAGACACATTAGGGGGCGCTGCGGTTGACTGCAAGAATCAGACAGCATTCTCCACCCCTGCCATTAGGGGAGGACCTCTGCTCACACTGAGCATCCTCTCCTCACTGGCCTGCTTGGGTTATGGCACAAGAGGAAACTCTGTCTTCTCTCTCTTTATGCTCCCCACCCTGTGGACTCCCCTCTGGGTACCGCACCCCTGATCCACTTCAGTGGCTGCCCTTTCCTTTCCCTCCTAGCATCCTCAGGAATTCTCTGCCCTCCAGTTTTTTTTGGCTGGGCATGCAGGATCTTAGTTCTCTGACCAGGGATGGAACCCAGGACCCCTGCAGTGGAAGCTCAGAGTCCTAACCACTGGACCATCAGGGAATTCCTTTCTCTCCAGTTTTAAACACCTACTCAGACAACATTCTTCCCAGCATACTCTCCAGGGTCATCTGACTTCTAAGGACAAATAAGCCTTTGGAAAAAGGTATGAAGGCAAAGTGCTGTAATGGTGTGACCTGGGATGCCAGTCAGTGCATGAGGGGACATCTGGAACCAGTGTGGGGGGTGAAGGGTGGTTTCTGGTGTCCCCTGAAGTCACCATGCAGCCAGCCGCTTCCTCTACCTTCTCTCACATGGGGCTGGATCCTGAAGGCAGTCCTGGTCCCCTGGCCCCTACACCAACATCTTAGCACAATCCTCAGCCCTGGCTCATCAAATAATGAAGCAGATAAATTTTATAATGCACGGCATTACACCAAGATATACAATAAAACTCGGAAGACAAATAACGAGGTGCAAGTTATAATGAAGAAAAAGCCTGCAGTCAGAGACATGAGAGTATGAATTATTGACTAAGGTTTTACACTCTCAAGGATGTGCGGAGGAATATTTCTCCATCAAAGATTTGCATAATTCACTTGTATAAACCTGGGTGGAATATAGAGTAAGATTTTACATCAACAAGTCGGGCCTTGCATTGCAGAAGCCTCCATTTTTCCTGAAGCACTGAAATGCCGGGATGTGGGGGTGGGGAAGGGCCTTAGGGCTGTTTCTGCTTCTCAGATGTGAATGGTCAGAGCCTGTGACCTGGCACCCCTGGGAGGCCTGAGCCCTGAGAGGCTCAGCCCCTTAGGCAAGAGGGCCTAGCCCCTAGGCAAGGGGAGTCCCTGCTATTAAGAGGCTGCTGCTGAAGCTGAAGAAGAGGCCAGGGGGTGTTCATGACAAGGGGTGTGTGTGTGTGTGTGTGTGTGTGTGTGTGTGTGTGAAGGGGGTGGGGGCACAGTCAAGCCCCAGCATAGGCCAGAGGCCCAAGGCAGAAGGGGAAAGGATGAGTCTTTCTTTGGTAGGAGGACTTCAAGGCTCTGTACCAGGGTGAGAAGCTGGCAGTTCATCCCTGTTCTGCTCTCCAGGTAGGGCTGCACCCACCTGTCCTGGGCCTGTGTGTGAATTACAAAGGCATTCCTCTGGCTGGCTGCCCCACGGTGCCGGGAGCCACAGCTTGGCCAGTAGAGTAGGAACTGGGTTCCAGACTCCACCTGCCCCTTAGGCTATGCACCTTTGAGCAGTGCACAGCCTGTGCATCCATACACGCCAGTCCTGCCTCACAGAGTCTTCCCATGCAGGCTTGTTAAAAGAGACAGACATAGAGACAATCAGAGACAAGACCTCAAGAGCCTAACTGGTCCTTCAGCCCTGAGCATTAACCGCACCTGGGGTCAGGGGTGGGCTCTCTTCACCATTGTTACGGCAAACAGCAGCACACAGCAGACCCAGTGTTCTCATAGCCCCACAGCTCAGGGCAGGTTCAGGGGAGCCCATCTGTCAAGAAGAAGAGACTGCTTCTGTGGGCTCCCCCAGCTTGAAGAGCTTGAGGGCCAAGTGCATGTATTTCTACCCAGCTATGAGGTCTTTAATGCAGGCAACTTGAGTTCTCCAAGCCTCAGACTCACCATCTGTGATGTGAAGACATGGGTGTTAATCCCGCAGAGCTGTTACGGGGGCAATCAGGGTCTGTATATATGAAGTGCTTGCCATGTAGCAACTCCTCAAGAAACCTGGATACTGTTCCTACCCTAAGGGTCTCATGTCCCTCTCCTGTTCTGAGAAAGGCATCAGATAAATACATGCATACCTTAAGATGTCACTTGCCAGCTATTTTACAGAATCACAAAGTCTTAGAATTGCAGAACCCAGATAGCAGTCATTATAGCAGCCACTAGCCACGTGGCTCTTGGCCATTAGAAACATGGCCGGTCCAAAGTAGGTTGTGCTGTGATGTAAAGTGTATCCTGGATTTCAAAAACACAGGAAGAAAAGAAAAAGAATGTAAAACAGCTCCTTAATAATTTTATGTTGATCACATGTTAATATTTTAGATATACTGGGTTACATAAAATATACTATCACAGTGAATCTTACCTCTTTCTTTTTACTTTTTTGAACATGGGACAACTAGAAGATTTTAAATTCTATAGCCAGCTTTCATTTTGTTTCTCTTGAAAGGCATGGGTATAGATGACCCATGGGCTTCCCTGGTGGCTCAGATGGTAAAGAATGACCCTGCAATGTGGGAGATGTGGGTTCGATCCCTGGCTTGGGCGATCCCCTTGAGAAGGGAATGGCAACCCACTCCAGTATTCTTGTCTAGAGAATTCCCACGCACAGAGGAGCCTGGTGGGCTACAGTCCCTGGGGTTGCAGAGTTGGACACGACTGAGTGACTAAGCACATAGATGATCTACACAGACCCTTCCTTTTACAAATGAAGAAACTGAGCTAAAGGCAAAGGAGGAAAGGAAAGATATACCCATCTGAATGCAGAGTTCCAAAGAATAGCAAGGAGAGATAAGAAAGCCTTCCTTAGTGGTCAATGCAAAGAAATAGAGGAAAACAACAGAATGGGAAAGACTACAGATCTCTTCAAGAAAATTAGAGATACCAAGGGAACATGTCATGCAAAGACGGGCTCGATAAAGGACAGAAATGGTATGGACCTAACAGAAGCAGAAGATATTAAGAAGAGGTGGCAAGAATACACAGAACTGTAAAAAAAGATCTTCATGACCCAGATAACCACGATGGATGCTTTAGATAACCACCTAGAGCCAGACGTCCTGGAATGTGAAGTCAAGTGGGCCTTAGGAAGCATCACAACAAAGCTAGTGGAGGTGACGGAATTCCAGTTGAGCTGTTTCAAATCCTGAAAGATGATGCTGTGAACGTGGTGCACTCAATATGCCAGCAAATTTGGAAAACTCAGCAGTGGCCACAGGACTGGAAAGGTCAGTTTCTATTCCAATCCTAAAGAAAGGCAATGCCAAAGAATGCTCAAACTATCGCACAATTGCACTCATCTCACATGCTAGTAAAGTAATGCTCAAAATTCAAGCCAGGCTTCAGCAATACGTGAACTGTGAACTTCCAGATTTCAAGCTGGATTTAGAAAAGGCAGAGGAACCAAGATCAAATTGCCAACATCCACTGGATCATGGAAAAAGCAAGAGAGTTCTGGAAAAATATCTATTTCTGCTTTATTGACTATGCCAAAGCCTTTGACTGTGTGGATCACAATAAACTGGAAAATTCTGAAAGAGATGGGAATATCAGACCACCTGACCTGCCTCTTGAGAAACCTGTGTGCAGGTCAGGAAGCAAGAGTTCGAACTGGACA
>NW_011495071.1:6915470-6916014 GCF_000754665.1 Bison bison bison
TGACTGCAGCATGAAATTAAAAGACACTTGCTCTTTGGAAGAAAAGCTATGACCAACCTAGACAGCATATTAAAAAGCAGAGACATTACTTTACCAACATAGGTCTGTCTAGTCAAAGCTATGGTTTTTCCAGTAGTAACGTATGGATGTTAGAGTTGAACTATAAAGAAAGCTGAGTGCCAAAGAACTGATGCTTTTGAACTGTGGTGCTGGAGAAGACTCTTGAGAGTCCCTTGGATTGCAAGGAGATCCAACCTGTTAATCCTAAAGGAAATCCTAAAGTTTTCAATATTCATTGAAAGGACGGATGTTGAAACTCCAATACTTTGGCCACCTGATGCGAAGAACTGACTCATTGGAAAGACCCTGATGCTGGGAAAGACTGAAAGCGGCAGGAGAAGGGGCCGACAGAGGATGAGATGGTTGAATGGCATCACTGATGCGATGGACATGAGTTTGAGTAAGCTCCAGGAGTTGGTGATGGACAGGGAAGCCTGGCGTGCTGCAGTCCATTGGGTCGCAAAGAGTCGGACACGACTGAGCA
>NW_011495071.1:6916591-6928758 GCF_000754665.1 Bison bison bison
GGACCTTTGTTGGCAAAGTAATGTCTCTGCTTTTGAATATGCTATCTAGGTTGGTCATAACTTTCCTTCCAAGGAGTAAGTGTTTTTTAATTTCATGGCTGCAGTCACCATCTGCAGTGACTTTGGAGCCCCCCAAAATAAAGTCTGACACTGTTTCCACTGTTTCCCCATCTATTTCCCATGAAGTGATGGGACCGGATGCCCTGATCATCGTTTTCTGAATGTTGAGCTTTAAGCCAACTTTTTCACTCTCCACTTTCACTTTCATCAATACGCTTTTTAGTTCCTCTTCACTTTCTGCCATAAGAGTGGTATCATCTGCATGTCTGAGGTTATTGATATTTCTCCCGGCAATCTTGATTCCAGCTTGTGCTTCTTCCAGTCCAGCATTTCTCATGATGTACTCTGCATATAAGTTAAATAAGCAGGGTGACAATATACAGCCTTGATGTACTCCTTTTCCTATTTGGAACCAGTCTGTTGTTCCATGTCCAGTTCGAACTGTTGCTTCCTGACTTGCATACAGATTTCTCAAGAGGCAGGTCAGGTGGTCTGGTATTCCCATCTCTTTCAGAATTTTCCACAGTTTATTGTGATCCACACAGTCAAAGGCTTTGGCATAGAAGTAGTAGTAGTATAGTATAGTATATTAGTATATATATTGTATATTAGTGTATATATTGGTATAGTAGATTAGTAGGATATAATCTCTACTATACAGGGCTTCCCTCATAGCTCAGTTGGTAAAGAATTTGCCTGCAATACCAGAGTCCTCAGAGACCCCAGTTTGATTCCTGGGTTGGGAAGATCTGCTGGAGAAGGGATAGGCTACCCACTCCAGTATTCTTGGGCTTCCCTTGTGGCTCAGCTGGTAAAGAATCTGCCTGCAATGTGGGAGACCTGGGTTCAATCCCTGGGTTGGGAAGATCGCCTGGAGAAGGGAAAGGCTACCCACTCCAGTATTCTGGCCTGGAGAATTCCATGGACTGTGTAGTCCATGGGGTCACAAAGAGTCAGAAACGACTGAGCAACTTTCACTTTCAATCTCTACTATTAGAGATATTAGGGAAGAGATGATTCTTAACACATGAAGCTCTAATACTAATGGTGGAAGGTGAGCTGATGCCATGAAAACTAGTGCTCAGGTCTTCAGAACATAGAATGACAAGCTCCAGATCACTTGTGAAGCATCATGCCTCGTTCTGGGCTCTCTACTTGACGGAGGACATTGACAAGCTGCACTGTGATCAGGAAGATGGACAGACTTCATGCAGTTTGAAGGGAGGCTGAAAACAACATCTCTTTACACAGGGAGAAGGCAGGCCTCTTGTTTGGCCTGAGAAACAGTTTTCCAGGGGTGTTTGCTGTTTAGGGAAAGGGCTGCAGCAGAGGCAGTGAGCGCCCCACATTAGACAACCTGGGCAGCACAAAGAAGATTCCAGCGAGGCCTGGAGAGATGCTCATGCTTTGGGCCCCTGTGGACGTCCAGGTCTCAGGAGAGATGAAAGGTGGTGGGCAATCTGGCTCGCTGGGCAAGCTCTTCTTGCTTATAGGGGTTTGCAGCCCCTCGTTCTGGGCAAGAAGCAGGGGACCTGCCTCCTCTTTCCTTCCTGTCCTCCGCAGCCTGCCTGTCAACCACAGACAGGACTCTGCTGCTGCGCTCTCCTCCCAGACCCTGTCCAGGTCTCCCAGGTCCTGGGTGCCCTCCTGAGCCACACACTGGGGGCCTCCGCCTTTGTGGCTGCTGCACTTAAAGAGGCAGCCCCCTAACAGAGGGGAGCCCAGGGCAACAGTTGCCCTGCCCCATCTGCTCTCCAGTCCCCTGGTCTCCCCCTTGCTTCTTGCTCGGGATCAGAAGGTCTCTCTGCTCCACTGAATCACACTGATAAACACAATTGAACCCTCACTGCACCGAGACCCTGCTGTGCCCCAGAGTGCTTTCTGGGTTGAAAGCAGACCCGGAGAATTCCCGAGAGAGAGGTTCACGTGTAGTCACGTGGAGGGGCACATATATGCAATGTGTGCATTGCACACAATGTCAAAACCGCCCCCATCGGACCGTCACAAACACAGTCACCCTCACAGCCTACTCTCGATGGTTTTACTGCAAACTCACAGGTTGTGTGACACACATGTAACCTGATGTAGGTGTCAGTTGCATGTCAACAGTCTGATGTAATTGTCTAACACGTATCTACCCACAGCCCTGCATTACAAAAGCATACCCTTCCTCTACACACACACACACACACACACACACACACACACACACACACACACATTTTTATGGCTGCCTTTTACTGAGAACGTCCTTGTACTACGTGCTGGCAGTATTCTAGTACTTTACATGAATTAAGTCATCTGGGGTAGGTACTGTTATTATTCCCCAGCTCCAAAGCCTGGGTCCCAATGTATTTCTTGACCAAGCGCCACGGCCTCCCTATGCCCACAGTACCCCTGATGGAGCAGGCTATCTGATGGATGCTCTGGCCTCTTGGTTCATTGCTCACTGGCCACCACCACCAATGACCATGAGAAGTAAGACTTACCAGCCTCACTTTCCAAGCGAGAGATGGGCAGGAGAGTGGGGGGAGGGGAGGGCTGTACACACAGGGCTGAGTTCTACATGACAAGCGCTAATAGCAGCCACAGAGGCAACACAGAGCCCCAGTAGAACACAGGAGGCTTTAATGAGATACAACTTCTCTGCTTTCCTGCAGTGTAATTCAATTAACAGCCAAGGAAACCTAATTTCTTTTTACAAAGAAGGGTGCGGTGAGAGATTCTCTGGGGACTGGGCAACAGGGAAAGGCCAGGCTTGAGGGCATCGGGAGACCAAGTGGGTGAGCTGCCCCTGAATACACAACCCCTGTAGGTGGGGAGGGTGGGTTCTTCCCTGGGGTCCTGTGGGAGGTCCTGGGGGGAGCTGGGCCAGTCTGATTAGAGCTTTACAGCCCTGGCGCCAACCTCCAGCACTGCGCATGGCCAGACTGGGGCAAAGCCTGGTAGAACCCAAAGGGGCTTCCTGATGACTCCCAAGGCCCTCTCCTGACACCCCATGTCACTGCAGACACCCCTCCTGTGGGCATCAAGCGTTCCTGGCATGGTGCATGTCATACTGCCGTGTCCTTATCTCTGATTGTGAGACTCTCTGGGGTACAAGCACCCTGCTCAGGACCTAGCATGTATTTGTGGGAAGGATGCAGGATCCCAGGCTCTGGGCGCCTCTCCTGTGGCCTTAGAGCCTTGCAGAACTCTCAGATTTCCTCCTCCCGGGCCTGATGGGGCTTTACTGGCAGGAGCCACAGAAAGGAGAAAGGCACTGGCCGCCTCGCCCTGCCCCTGCCACAGCGGACTCAACCCCCTCCCCGCGCTCCAGGGCCCTCCTGGGGCAGCAAGGCGAGGGGAGAGGAAATCAATTTCAGAAACAAGACAGTTGTCAGAATCTGATGTAACCGCTTCCCGTCTGTGAAATTACTCGCAGGCTGGCTCCTGTCACCCCCAGGTCCTGCCCAGACCAGCTGCTATTTACATTTTAATTTGATGTGAGAGGCTGATAGATTTTTAAAACACCAGGAGACAGCTCTGCTTCCTCTCACCCCCAAGCATCCACAGACTTTCTGACCAGCCCCTCAGGCTTGGGGATGGAGACCTAGGGCCCCTGGACCCTGCTATGAGGATTATAAACTCTGCACCTACTTGGACTCTCCCTGGCCCCTCCAGCTTCCCCCTTCTCTGGGGCCCCATGCATAAGCTGGGTTGGGCTGATCTTTGCAGTTTAAGAGCCCGGGAACATCCTTATCAGGACGTTCCTGTTAAGAAGGTGGCCTGGGGGCGTTTAGCGCCAAGAGTACTAGTGAGGCAATGGAAGCTCAGAGAGGCTACGTGGTCTGTCTAAATAGTCACACAGCTGGGGAGTGCCAAGGAGACGCCCCAAGCCCCCGACAGCTCACCAGCATCCCTTCCTCTGGTTTCATCCAGACTTTTCTCCTTCTGCCCTGGTGGGCTGTTCTCCCATCCTGGGCTTTGTCCCAGAAGTGGGAAGCTGGGTGGGAGTGACATGACAGGGAGGAATTCTAAAGGGAGAGCAGGAAGCTGAGAACTGGAGGAGGGCTGGGCCAGGGGGGCAGGGGGCCAGGCCAGGGCTGGCCGGGCCTGGGGGCAGGAGTTAGGGAGGCGACGAGTTGGCCTTCTCTGTCTCTGTGCCCCTCCCTCTCTTCCGCTGGTGATTGGAGCTCAGCTGGTGTTTCTGACAGTCCCCGAATCACCAGGGAGGGAAGATTCAGTTCCCAATACCCAGAGGAGAAGAGCAGTGCGTGTGGGAAGGAGGATGTGGAAGAAAAAGGGCGTGAATGCCACCAGCTGTTGGGAGAGGCCTGATAAAATGGGAAAGAGGTATGGAATGCTACGCTTCAAAAGGAAGCTTGGGGGACTTCCCTGGCGGTCCAGTGGCTAAGACTCCACACTCCCAATGCAGGGGGCCCGGGTTTGATCCCTGGTGGGGGAATTAGATCCCGCATGGTGCTACTAAGACCCGGTGCAGCCAATAATAAATAAAATAAATACATATTTAATAATAAATAAAATAAATACGTATTTAAAAAAAAACAAACAAAGGAAGCTTGGGGCACCAGTACAGGATAATCCTAGACGATTATGTTATTGAGGCCTTACTATTTGCTAGACACTATTCTGCATTCCTTTAAATGCATTAACTCATTTAATCCTCACAACAACAACCCTGTTTTTACTCCCACTTTACTCAGATGGTAAAGAATCTGCTCACAATGCAGGAGACCCCGACTCCATCACTGGGTTGGGAAGATCCCCTGGAGAAGGGAATGGCAATGCACTTCAGTATTCTTGCCTGGAGAACTCCATGGACAGAAGAGCCTGGCGGGGGTCTCAAAGAGCTGGACACGGCTGAGCGACTAACACTTTCACTTACAGATGGGCAAACTAAGGCTTAGAGAAGTAAATCGCCCAAGGTCACACAGCTAGAGAGCAGCAGAGCCAGGATTCAGGGCACCTGTGATTTTACTGCTGATGTGACGCTGGTCGAAGAAGGGCAGGAGGTGGGGGAGCAGAAGGGGCATGCAAAGACCCCCGCGTCCCTGCAGAGAAGTGCAGCCACACTGCGGGTGAAGCAGAAGGGTCTGGGAGCCGGGACACCCAGGGGTTAGGCTGTTCTGTTTTTCCAGGTGGATGGCCTGGGAGAGGGGCTTCAGGAGCTCCTCCTCACAAGGTCTGAGGGAAGAACCACAGGGCTGGATGGTTCTCCCCTCCCCATTCAAGTGGATGCCCCTCTGGTCCTTCCTCTCCTCAGGGAGGACGACCTCAAGGCCAGGAAGGTTGGAAGAGCAGCAAAGTCACGGTATTCTTCCCCGACCCCAAGGACCCGACTTGACTGTCTCAGGAAGTCCTTCTGAGAGTCTAACCGAAATCTCTCCAGGAGTCCCATAGTTTTTTTGTTTTGTTTTGTTTGGGTTGTTTTTTTTTTGCTAACAAGGATGCACTCTCTGGCATGTTGAAATGCTTTTCTGGATGGACTCCTTCTTCTCCAGGGGACAGCACATGCCCTGAAGGCTCAAGAGAGTTCTGCAGGCCCTCCTCCCCAGGGGAGAAGGGAGCTGCCCAGCTGGGAGGCTCGCATCTCCTTTTGTTTCTGAAAGGATTACAGGCACCCATTTACCCATTTGAGGTGAGTGGGCCCCTCCTTCCCCCCAACTCAGCCCACTTCCCCCCCTCCCCGCGAAAGCTTGTGTCTCTGCTCCTTGTTAACAAGATCCCGACAAGAACCACAGGCTGTTTGGCGGTGTGAGATAAGCTGCCACAAAGGGGCATTGTTGGCGCGTGGGGTGGTCGGCCCAGGGTGGGGTAGGGCGGGAGAAGCTCTGCGCTCAGCCCTGGCAGCCGTGCCAGGCTTCCCCAGGGAAGGGCTGGTTGGGGTGGGGGGAGGTGCCTTCTGGTGCCGGCTTTGTTTTTTCCTTCTTAAAGAGCCAGGGCCTAGCGTTGTTAATTTGATTAACAACTTCGGCTTCTTGTCTCCCCTGATTAGCCGAGCTCCACCTGAAGCATGAGATTAATTCAAATTGCATGGAAGCAATCAGCCTTGGCTCCAAGAGCTGGTGGGGAGGTGCCGGGGGGACCCTAGCCATCCACTGCCCGTGTGCATGGGGCACAGAACTGACAAACAGCGTGTGCTGAAGGGGGTGGGGTGCGGGTCATGGAGAACCGTGGAGCCTTTGACATTTGGACCACTGTTTCTGCTGCCTGGTGGGCCGGCCGAGGCCTTCAAACTCACCAGGCCTCGCTTTCTCCAGCCTGAAAATGGATCAGTCAGTCCCTCTCTTGGCTGCTTGCCGAGAAGCAGAAGCACAGGGTCAGGGGTCGGGAGGTGGGGTCCAGTTTTCTCACATGAAGGTGAGACCTGGTTTTCCCTCGCCTCTGGTCTTCTACATTCCCCAGAATAACAGGAAAATGATAGCAATAATGAAAATAGCTGATGTTTATTGAATGTTCATTATGTGCCATGCACCCTGGTTAATGCTCTATTTGAATTATTTCATTAAATCCACCTGCTCCAACCCAAGGGGGTGGGTAGTACTTTTATCCCCACCTTAGAGATGAGAAAACACTCAAGTCTGAAATGAGCCTGAACATCAGAATCCTTTCAGAGGCAAAAGGAGACATTGCCCATCTTTAATTACTCGGAAGGTAGTATTTCGGGGTCATCGCTGCAAATGCCCTAAACTTTCCTGCAAAAGACCCACAGCACATACACATATGCTAAGCTTTGCAGGCCACAGTT
Organism: Bison bison bison; assembly: GCF_000754665.1. NCBI lineage: Eukaryota > Metazoa > Chordata > Mammalia > Artiodactyla > Bovidae > Bison > Bison bison. The sequence goes on from NW_011495071.1 coordinate 6,923,403, forward strand.
CTGTGTTTCAGTGACTCAATTCAGTGGCTGTAGCTCTGAAAGCAGCCACAGGTAATAGGGTATGAAGGATGGGCGTGGCCGTGCTCCTGCAAAAGGGGTAGCTGGCCAGATATGGCCATCGGCCGTTTGCTGACCCCTGCTCTAGGGCTAATGCACAAGGGAGGCTGGGCTGGTCAGCTCCTGACCAAGAAAGAGTTTTGGTGAGGAGGCTGGGTATTCAGACAAGGGCAGTGGTGGCATCCTGAAAAGGAGGGCACTTCTGCTCCCAGAGTTCTGGGAAGCATGCAGCTGTGAACACTAAACCACTGGGCCTGGGGATTCTTGTGGTTTGAGTCGTGTTCCCCCCAGAGATATCTCAAGTCCTAGATTTTGGTACCTGTGAACATGGTCTTATTTGGAAATAGGATCTTTGTAGATATCAACTATTAGTAATGTCTGGGGACTTCCCTGGTGGTCCAGTGGCTAAGACTCCAGGCTCCCACACTGCAGGGGGCCCCAGGTTCGATCCCTGGTCAGGGAACTAGATCCCACATGCTGCAACTAAAGATCCCGTGTGCCACAACAAAGATGGAAGACCCTGAGTGCCACAGCTAAGACCCCGCGCAGCCAAATAAATACACATAAATAGATAATTTTTAAAGAGATGTCTTCCTGGAGTAGGAAGGGCCCTTAGTCCACTGTGACTGGTGTCCTTATAAGAAGGAGAGGGGAGACACACACAGAGGGAAGCTGGTGTGAAGACACCCAGGGAGATGCAGGCAGAGACTCCAATCCGAGGGAGGGATGCCAAGGATGGCTGGCAACCACCGGCAGAGGCAAGAAAAACAGGTTCCCTTAGAGCCTGCAGAGACAGCACAGCCCTGCTGGCACCTGGAATTTCGAGGCTTCTAAAACTGTGGGAGAATATAATTCTTTTAAGCTACCTGGTTTGTGGAACTCTGTTACAGTGGCTCTAGGGAGCAAACACAAGGTTCCAGTGTGTGATAGAAATTCCCCACGCCGAGTTTCCAAGAGGACAGTCACAGCCAGTCCCCGTGGAGCTGGAGGGGCTGCCTGAGGTGGGAGGTTGTGGGCTTCACTGCCCTTGCTCTGCGGGGAGCTCACCCCTATCACACCCTCAGCGCTGTGGACAGCACCTGGCCCTGGGGTGGGCACCCGCTGCCCGTGGGAGTGGCAGACCTGGGCATGAATCACACGAGCAGGAGAAAGTTTTCTCAGAATCTTGACTTTGCAGGTCCCAAGTCTCCGTCGACCTGAGAGGCCCAGATGGGAGCCTGATGGCGTTCTGAGGACAGTCCACGGGGCTGCAAGGGTTGTAGGACACGACGGAGCACGCAACCCCGGGATCTAAGACCAGCTGACCTCAGGAGGAGCTGATGTAATAATAACGGAAATAAAGTGCACAATAAATGTAATATACTTGAATCATTCTGAAACCACCCCCCGCCCCAGGCCATGGAAAAACTGTCTTCCATGAAAGCGGTTCCTGGGGCCAAAAAAGTTGGTGACTGCTGCCCTGAAACACCAAGGGCTTCTGCAAGGTAGGTTCTGGAACTGTGCTCACATGCCCCACCAGGCCTCCACTGGCACAGCAAGTATCACTCACTCGTTGAGCTCTGTTTATGCCTCAGGGGCTGAGGCAAAGGGAGAAAAAGGTCATGACTTCTCTGAACAGAGGAGCAATCTGAGCCTCAGGGAGAGAGAGGGACTGACCCCGGTTTATCCAGAAGCAGTAGGGGCACATGGGGACAGGAAATCAGGACTCTTGTCTCCCTGGTCAGGATCTTCCTGTCTGCTAAGCTACAGCTACTCATTTTGGCCTCCCTGGGTCCTGCATAGGGTGAGTGGGCTCAGACTGGGACCTCCTGACCAGGGTTCAGTGGGGGCCGCAGGAGGGAGCCTGGCCTGGTGACAGGATGTCTCCAGCCTGGGTGCCTGGAGCATGGTCGAGAAAGGGAGGAGTGGGTTCTGGGCAGCCGTGTCCTTTGGTTATAGGTTCCTTGCCCTGTGGGGAGGGTGGGGGCTGAGGAGGGCAGAAGAAGCTCTAGAGCAGGAGCCCTGGCCACCAGGTCCAAGGGAGGGGCTGCTTCTGCCCAACAGAAGGAGTTTCCTTTGAGCAAGTGTGAAATTAGGACCATCTCAGGTCATTGGATACACAGTTGTCTTTCCAAGGTTTCGCATCCCAGCCTCTGCACAATGGTCAACCGCTGGTAGGTGACCTGGTCTACCCAGGCCCCGGACTTCCTTCCGCCAGGGTGAGCCCCATTCCCTCCACTCCCTCTACTCCCCATTTGGCTCCTCCTCTCCTCCCTCCTGAATTCTGTGGTTCTGCAGCTGCCTGTGAGCTCTGGAGGGCTCTTGGATCTGGCTTTAATTGGTCTGACATTTTGCTAAACAAACAAATCAAAACCCAGACCAAACAAAGAGCCCTTATAGGTTTAATCGGCCGTGGGCTTTGCCTTGGGCCCATCACTGGAGCCTTCAAAGAGTGGAGGGGAGTCTGGGGGTGAAACAGAGCCTGTCTAGTCAGGTAACCTGTGGCACAAAGGGACGACTGAGTCCCATGCAGCAGCGGCATCAGAACACAGCTGGCTCTTGCACCTCAGACTAAGCGGCATTTCTTTGTACCTGACTCTTGGTGAAGCATTCTCTCTGAAGATGCTTTACTTTTGCCCCACTGTCAGATGGAGGAGGGACTGCCTCCTCCTCCTTTTGGTCATTATCTTTCTTGTTTCATTTTACATTTTAACAGGGAGATAAAAGGTAGCCCCGTGGACGCAGTGTTTTCATCTGTTAATTACATTTGTTTTTCAACCCAGTTCTGGGAGGTGGCCTGGTGCCCTGAAAGGACCATGTGCATATCTAGAATCATAGACTGTCTGAGCCGATGGGGACCCTGGGGTCAGCTATGCACTAAATTCTAGTGCAGGCCTCACTGTACAGATGAGGAAACTGACGCCCAGAGAAGGGAAAGGATGGCTCGTGGATACAGAGCCAGTGAGTCACAGAGCCGGGACCAGCAGCCAGTCTTCCATCTCTTGGTCTGTGCTCTCTCTATCAAAATGTGAGTCCACAGAGGCAAGCACCTGTCTCAGCTGGGATTCTATCACTCAGTCACCTTGATCCAGGATCTTTCCTTCCCCAAGAAGGAACTACCGTGCGCCAACACCACAGGCTGGGTATGGGCTTTGTAAACTGTCAAATGCTGTGCTGTGACAGTGCTGAGGCTGGGCTGTCCGCTTAGGTATGCATGGCCTCAGCAGCACCCACATCCTGGGGGTCAGGAAGGACTGGGGACCAGCTGGGCCTGGATGGTTGCCAACAAGCATGTCCAGGGACTAGGAAAGCTGTTTGCTCCCTCTAACAAACTCTTAGAAATTTCAGGCCTTGAGGAAAGAAATACCCCAAGAACCAGCTCTGGAATCCCAACCTGCACTAGACTCCTGGGCTCCTGCAACTCTTATTTGGTGCCTGATATTAAGAGTCAACACTGCATAGAAAGAAAGCATTTTGCTTCCAAAACCCACAAGCACCTCATGTGTATTCTCCCTGCCTGTGGAGAAGGCAATGGCACCCCACTCCAGTACTCTTGCCTGGAAAATCCCATGGACGGAGGAGCCTGGTAGGCTGCAGTCCATGGGGTCGCTAAGAGTCAGGCACGACTAAGTGACTTCACTTTCACTGTTCACTTTCATGCATTGGAGAAGGAAATGGCAACCCACTCCAGTGTTCTTGCCTGGAGAATCCCAGGGACAGAGGAGCCTAGTGGGCTGCCATCTATGGGGTTGCACAGAGTCAGACATGACTGAAGCGACTTAGCAGTAGCAGTATCCTCCCTTCACTCTCCACCAGAAACCCTAAGTTCCACCTGGAATGCATGGACTTGCCTGCCTCCACAGTCTCGCAATACTTTGTCCTCATCCTGGAATGGAATGACCTTTGCTTCCATTGGTTCTTGTCGGCATCCTTCTCATCATTCAAGTCCTACTTAGCAACTACTCCTGTTGTGGAACTTCTCTTAATATTCCCTTGATGGCTACCCAAATTAAAATCGATCCTGATTCTCTTTGTATCCCCTTGTTTGTAGCTTTTTAAGGCACTTATGGGCTTTCCTGGTGGCTCAGATGGTAAAGAATCTGCCTGCAATGCTGGAGACCTGGGTTCAATCCTGGTTGGGAAGACCTCCTGGTGAAGGGAATGGGTACCCACTACAGTGATCTTGCCTGGAGAATTCCATGGACAAAGGAGCCTGGTGGACTACAGTCCAAGGGGTCACAAAGAGTCAGACATGACTGAGTGACTAACACTTTCACACTTTCCTATCGCTTCATGTACCACAGCTATTTTGGATGCATGTCTATGTCCTCTTCAAGATACTAAATTCCCTGAGGATAGCAACTCCATTTTATCCGTCACTAGATTTTCAGCACCTAAAACTAATGATTGCTAATGATTATCGGATGTGAGTTTTGAGCCAGGTACTGTGTTAATGATGTAAGTGCGTGTCTCACTTGAATTTCACCAATGAGTAAATGTCATTATAGCTTCAAACTTACCGAGGAGGAAACTGGGGCTTACAGAGACCATTTCTTGTCCAAGATCCCACAGCTATCAAGTGGCAGAGTTGAGGTTTGAACCCCAGTTTGTCTGGTTCTAAAGTCTGTGCTCTAATCCACAGAGTTTTATGGATTATTTAGTGAGGGCCCAGAGAGCCTCTGTTATCATTGGAAACCATCGGGGTCAATGGTGAGGACACTTTCCAACAGAGGTCAACCACAAATGTCCAGTTTGACCCGTGAATGCTTTTTATGGTGTATGTCTCTTTGTTATATTATGTTCTTACTTCTACTTGGCTAATGTGGGGATGAAGTTCAGTTTGCCCTCCGACAGGTCACATGAGTGTGAGGTCTGACAATGTGGAGCCGTATAGGGGCAACATTTTCCTGAGAGTGTTAGACGCATCAAGGAAAGCCGTGCCGTTGACTTTGCAAACGGCAGGTTTTTCCGTAGCTGGCCTGCAGGTGAGCGGGGGAGCGTTGGTGTGGGCTGAGATGGACTGAGGGATGACCAGGAAGGGCTTTGCCCTGGCAATCCCTCGTGTGACCCATGCACTCAGATCCTGTGGGTTTTTCCCCATCTACCTGTGGCCTGTGGGGAGGTGGGAGAGGTTGAGGGACAATGAAGGAGGAAGAGGGCAGGGGAGGTGACAGGTGGGGGTTGGCGGGAAGGATGTTCTTGGGGAGGAGCTGAGCGTAGGTTGCCTGGAGCAGTGTGCCCACAGAAAAGCAGCAGGACGCACAGCAGAAGCTCCCAAAGAAGGTTGGGAGCCCCTGGCCCCTTCCCCGTCCCCCTCCCA
>NW_011495071.1:6928873-6929796 GCF_000754665.1 Bison bison bison
CTCTTGGCCCTCAAATGCCCCAGCTCCTGCTTCCCGCTCTCCTGCTGGCTTTTGGGGTGGTGTGGGGGCCTTTAGTGTGGCTGGCGGGTCACTGGGGAGAGTAGGGTGGAAACAGGAGGAGGCATTGTGATGGAGAAAGGCTGTGAAGAAAGGGCCATCCGAGGCAGCACCTGTGGGTGATGGTTTGGGGGACCCTGGGTGTGCAGACGGTGTGGGGGCACAGCTGGACGGCAGCCTGTGGGGAGGTTGGAGGAGGAGAGGGCAGAGGGCTGGATGAGCAGGGCAGAGAGACTGTGTCACAGGTGGCAGATGAGGGAGGCGCAGTGAGTGGGAAAAACCTGGAGGAGTTTGTGGGACGGTGCAGATGCAGACCTAGGGAAAGCCCTTGTGAGTGCGCCTTACTGTGGAAGGAGGCGGAGCCAAGTGACAAAGCGGCTGAAACAGGACAAGGGTGGGGGGGTGGCGGGAGGATCAAGGGCCAGATTCTGCCCACCAGTGACAAGGAGTGCGGAGCTGCCGTCATCCCTTGGGAAGAGGGGCCAGAGGTGGACACTCCTGTGAATGTGGGTGGCTGAGGGTGTGATCTGCTGCTGCACGCACGTGCTCATGAGGCTGCCCTGGATTTACAAAACATGCTCTTGTAGCTCCTGCCTGGGCTCTGAAGTGAGGACAGACGGCCCAGACAAATGCAGTCTGGGGGGCGGGGGGAGGTGACTTGCCCAGGACCCCCAGGACATCAGGAACAGCCTGATGTGAACTGGTTCTCCTCACACACCTCCCACCTCCTGATCACCACATCCCCCATCACCCATGTCTGACTCATTGACACAGAGGAACCATGGGCCCAAAGATACAGCCACGCTTGCCGAGTGTAATCCTTTAACTTAGAGGAAAAGAGCAAAAACCAAAAAAAAAAAAGGGGG
>NW_011495071.1:6929896-6950670 GCF_000754665.1 Bison bison bison
AAAAAAGGGGCTGAGAGTTTGAGCTCTTTTTTTCCTGCTGACAGTGGGGAGATAAGGATCAAACAGCCAGGCTAGTTCCACGAGGTGCCTACTATTCCTCTCGCCTCACGCAGACAGAATTAGCAGTGTTCTCCTCTCCCTGGCTGAGGGATGTAGATTGATTGCCTGGTTTTATTAAGGACAAAGTGCTTTTTGATAGTGTGAGGGAAGCAGCTCCCCAGGGCGGGGATTCCGGCGCCTGGAGCTCCCTGAGCATCGATCGATGGCCGGGGCTTCCCCGTCTTGTGCTGAGCTGAACACGGGTTCGGCAAACGATAAAGAAACTATGACTCTTAAAGGCGGGGCCTCCAGGGAGATGCAGACCGCACTCTGGGCACTGCTCTCATCAGCCTTTCCTACACGTACCCTGGAGGGTCTCCCATTAAAACCAAAACTGGTGGCTGACTCTCCGATGGCTTACTGGGTGCCAGGTACAATACTGGTTGCGTTACACACGCCATCTGACTTGCTTTTGATATAAAACATAACAGGTAAGGTGCTCTCATGACTCTCATTTTTGTACAGCAGGAATATGAGATACAGAGCCCAGGAAAACCCAGAGAGGTCACAGTGATTATGCCCAGAGTCACAGCTGGCTTGGTCAGATGCTAAAACTCAGGGTTTAACTGCTCTTCTCTGTGGCCTGTGGTCTGTTTCAGACACTGTCCTGACATGACTCTTAGGGGCCTACTACATAGACCCCTAACAGCATGAAGGGATAGGTTTGCCCAGTAGGAATGTCTGTGGGTGACTTAACAGAACTCAAGGCTATTCCAGACTTCAAGGCGATTGATTCCGACTCTAGGTCTGGGGATTTAGAAGCCAGAGGTATGGCACCGAGCTAAGGTGAGTTGTATTGCTCTTTTGCCCTTTCTGAATTGTCTTCCCTTTTCCACGATCATTTTCTGGGTTAAGCACAATGATTTTGTGAGCCTAGTGGGCTGGGAACGAACCTCTAGCACAGGTGAGGAAAGGAACCTAAAGATGTGAAGTCACTTGCCCAAAGCCAGGAAGATCAAAAGGTGGACCTGGAATCAGAACCCAGATCCCACAGGCCTTTCTCCTATACTGTGTATATGATCTCTTCTTTTCTAAGCCACTAACAGGTTATACACAAGCAGGCATACATTAAATAACAGAAAAAAAAATTGTTCGATATGACTATTCAGATGGAATTGCCAACCTACAGAGCAAAATAAATAGGCTGTCACATGATACTTTGGTATAGTAAATGCTTCCCTACTGGCTCAGTCAGTAGAGAGTCTGCCTGCAATGCAGGAGACCCGAATTTGATCCCTAGGTTGGGAAGATCCCCTGGAGAAGGACATGGCAGCCCACTTCACTATTCATGCCTGGGAAATTCCATGGACAGAGGAGCCTGGTGGGCTACAGTTCTTGGGGTCACAAAGAGTCAGACATGACTTAGTGACTTCACCTAACCTATTTATCATGATAAGAGCAGAGTGAGCTGGGGCCATTCACAGTGAGGCCATTGTCTCAGATGAGAGTGATTTTGAATCCCTCCTCAGAGTTCCTAAGCCCACCTCTGCCTAGGAATCCTTCCTGCCTCCCTCTCCGAGAAGGAGCAAGGGAAACCAGGTGGGGAGGCAGGGTGAGTGCAGAGATGGGCCTTGGCCTGCGATCAGGGAGTGCTGGGAGGGGCTCATGGGGGTGAAACTCACTCTTCACGGTGAGGAACATGGACTTGCTAATGTCGGTGCCCACGCCGTTGCTGGCCTGGCAGAGGTAGTAGCCGATGTCCTCTTCCAGGACGTGGCGGATCAGCAGCGAGCTGTTGGGCAGGATCTGGATGCGGCCGGTGAGGGGCACTGGGTGGTATTGCTGGGGGTTCCCGCTCCCTGCAAGGAGGCAGAAGAGAGGAGGGCCAGTGGCTGGGTCGGGGAGTGAGCTGGGAGGATCGCAGTGCCTCAAGGAATGGCCTGGCACCTTTCTTTTGCTGCTTTAGGGCCATTCTGAAGCATCCCCAAAGGGCTGGGAGCTCACACAGTTCCTGTTTCCTGGGAAACAGGAAAGACCCTCACAGAGGTCTGAGCCTGCCCCAGATCTGAGGAATGGAGATGGACTCGGGGCCTCAGCTCGATGCCCACCTTGGCACTGAGCTTCCTTTGGGCTGAATTTCTTGGAGAGGAAGAAAGAGTTATCTTTGGGCCACTTGGCAATCGGCAAAGGGAAGACTGAACCTTGTGTGGTACTTGCCTGGTCTTAGGCAGTCAGGCCTGGGAAAGAGGCCAGCCATCCTCCAAGGTTGGGGGTGGGTAGGGCTTCAAATCTCTCCTCCCCTTCCCCCAGAGTCAGCCATGGACACAGTAAGGATAAGAGGTTGGTGTGGGACTTAGTCAGATACCAAATGCATCCTTGGGATGAAGTTGGGTTCCAAGAAGGGCAGAGATCCAAGAATAGGTTTGACAAGTAAGGATCAGGGGTCGATGAGGCTCTGGGACCCCAGGGCGGGCTGGGGAGACTTGGGGAGGCATAGGGAAAGTGGATTGGATTGAGTTCTAGAGCTGGAGAGAAGACAGCAGAGGTCAATCTACAGGGACAAGAGGAAATTTAGAACTAGCATGACCCCAGCTGTTCCTCATCCATAGACCCTTGTGGGTGGCTGAGGAGGACCTCCTGTTCAGGTATAGCCTGGGGTCCCTGAGAGCTCAGAACCTAGGACCAGGAGTCCTGCGTAGGGACTAGGCTTCAGTTGCATTAGCATCCTCCCCTCCCCACCCGGCTGTGTCAGAGATACTGGCTGGCCAGGGACTTACCTTTGGCATGCTTCCACATGACCTTGGGTGGGGGGTAGCCATCCACCGAGCAGTTGAGCACACCAGCCTTGCCATAGATGCCATCCTGGTTGTTGGGCTGTACCACGAATCGAGGGGGCACTGCAGAAAGAGGGGGGGTGAGGGAGGAACAGATCAGCTTGGTCTCTGATAGGTTTCCTGGGGCTCTAGGCACCTTCTAGGTAATGTCAGCCCTGCCTGGATCATTACAAAATTGGGGAGCAGGCATCTCTGAAACCCAAGATGTTGAGAGCTTTTGCCAGTCATATCAGGTTGGACATTGGGAATTCTGAGCACCAATTCTGACATCACCAGTGACCAACCGAGTCTTCCTCTCATAAGGCCTCAGTTTCCCAGAGAGTAAGAGGTTTGAGCCTCTTAATCCTTAAGGTCCCTGCTGGAGTCAACTTTCTCTGAGCCTGTGACTCAGACTGGGAATCTAGAGAGCCTGTGTCCAGCCACAGCAGAGCTGGGGCCCCGCTCCCCCGACGGGGCCGGCCTGTCCCACTCACCACGCACAATGAGCTGGCGCTCCCTGCTCACAGTGGCCGCTGCGTTGCTGGCTATGCACGTATAGTTGCCGTTGTGCTTGAGGGAGACGCTGGAGATCTGCAGGGAGCTCATGAACTCCTTGCTCTCGATGGTCACGCCCGAGCCCGAGATGATCACCTGCCCGTCTTTCCTCCACGTGATGCGGATGGGCATGTCCCCCGAGGACACCACACAGGGGATGTAGAGCAGCTGGCCGATGGAGGCAGGTGGGAACTCAAAGGGCTGGATGAGAGGGGGCACTGGAAAGGCAGGGGGTGCTGCGGTCAGGCCCCCATGTGCCCCAGCCTGGCTGGCAGCACATCCACCCCTGCCTGGCCTTCTGGCTCCTCCCTACTGTGTGGGCTGCAAACAGAGTCCCCTGGGTGTTGGTGCCTGTTCTCCTATATATATATGCAGAATCTCTTGGGTGCCCTGACATCATCCCCTGGCTTCCATCCCCTTGCCTACCCGGGCCTGGGATCTGCTCTCTCTCCAGGGCCTGGGCTGGCCTGCATTCATCATCACCTTCAGATTTGTCCTGGAACTTGAATGGTGACGACTCGTGTGCTTCTTGACTCCTGTCTGCTTGCTGACACACTGCTCAGCGTTTGCCCTGACTTCCCTGCCATCCCTCGGTGCCCCTGTGATCACTGTGGTATCCCAGAACTGCATCTCCAGCTGTCTGGGGGCCTGGCATGGATAAAGATGACGTGCCCCAGATGCTCGGGCTGTCCCCCAGCCAGGCTGCTGTATCCTCGCCTCCTCCTGCGGAGGCCCTGTCACCTAGCCCAGCCCTTTCCATTATCATCACGTTAGGACAGGTGGATGGCAGCTCCCGTCACTGGTTGTTTCAGCTGCTTTATCCACATAAAGGATTTGTTGAATCCTCCCTCCAAGAATGTGATGTGAGCTGAGCTGTCTCCATTTCACAGATGAGAGAACTGAGTTCAGAGCAATCATTTGCCTTCCATCACCCAGCTTATAAGAGGGGACTGTGGGATTTAAAACCTGATCTCTCTATTCTCCAAGTCCGATACCTCTTCTTTATACTACATTGTTGCCTTGTTGAGAAAGCCCCAAACATGCCCAGATCAGAGACTCTTTTGTCTCATACACAAGCTCTCCTTGGGTGGCAGGAAAGAGCAGAGGGGGAGCCCTGTCGTCTTTGAGTAGACTCACCTGGCTAAGCATCACCCACACAGCCTCCCCACCCCCTCCTCCTCCTACTGCCCACATCTCAGCTCCTGGGTGGGGGTGGGGGCCTGTCTGGAGCCTGAGCCGCTGTAAGAGGGATCCTCCTTTCTCAGCCCTGGCTAGAGCATCAGCCATTATCTTTATGATAACTCAATTAGGCCACAGCGACTTCCCCGGCAAGTGGGGGGAGAAGAGAAAGAAGGAGACAGACAATTAGCTTAACAAGGATGAGCACCCAGTAGATGAGATCTCCTTCTGCAGTCAAATAATTAAATTACCAAGCCATCCACAGTCCTCCAGCCTCCTCCCAGGCACCAGCCCCATCCCTCCTGGAAGCCTGCTATTCTCCCCACCCAGAGTGGACACAGCCGGTGAGGGTGGGGTGATGAACCTAGAGGGGAAAGGGATGGGTGACATCATATGCATGTCCCAGGCTCTCCCTGCACCCCGAGGATTTTCAGGGTTCAGTAGGGAGCAGGCCCTGAGTAGCGGCCGGGTGTGGCAAAACCCTTGGCAGCCCTTTGGACCTTTGGGAAAGTTCCTGGTCAAGAGTTCTAGGTCTAGAGGAAGTGACACCGAGGAGAGACATTATCCCCAAGGCCTACGGGGTGAAGCAGGGGCCTTAACTGACCTGACCTTCTCAACGTCACCTCCCACCATACCCTTCACTCTGGCCATGAGGGCTCCATCAGCTCACCAGGAACACCCACAGCTCCGAAATATCAGCCCAGGTCTAGTGAACACGGCTGGGCACTGGGTGGAAATAACTACCATGTGGGCTCCACCATGAGCCCCAATCCAGGTCCTCAGTCTAGCCAGCTTTTCTGGGACTCTGGTCATGGTTCGGATCTCTGCATCCCAAACTCTGGCTGCAGCTGCTCTCTGGGTTGGGGTCTTATCCCCATATTCTGAGTGGTTTGGGTCTTGCATATATCCAGTGAGATGTCTCTGAATCCCTGACTCTTGAAATGACCCAGTGCTCATTGCTGAAGTTTTCCAGAGATTCCTTATTGGGTTCCGCTGACCTTCCTGGGAGGTTCCATCCTCCCTTCGCTGGGAACTTAGATCAGATTGAGTCCTCTGGCCACCATGGACTTTTTGATGGAATTGTTGCACAGACCCAGATCTGCCAGCCAGTGTATCTCCTTTGGCTTAGCAGAACCAGTTCTGGTCCAGCCTTCCTTCCCACAAAGGCTCAAAGCTAGAGTCGAGGGGGCTTCATGGGAAACTCCTCTGCATCCTTTCAGACCTGGCTCCAGTACCACCTCCTCTGTGAAGCCTGCTCTCCTCCTGCACAGCCCTGCAGCACTTGGTCCACACTTGATCATGGCCCTGATCACACGCCAGTGAGGTAACTGTTCGCAGTACCACCCTCCCTGGGAGGTCTGGGAGCCCCTACAGGGCAGTATTTATTATACCTGGCAAATTGAAAGAGCCCAATAAGTGCTTGTCAGATGAGTAAATATATGTCTGGCTATCATTTCCTGCGTGGACCTTAGAGGTGAGCAGGGGTGGGAAAGCACAGGATGGGGGTTGGTCCAGAAAAGAGGGAGCTCTACCGTGTGTTTCAAGATGCTGTGTTTATGCGACATAATTTGGGAGCTAGGAGCTTCTCCCTTAGTTCTTCCCCGGGGGTCAGGCCCCTGCTGTCCTAGAACAAGAGCCGGCTCCATGGACGAGAGGAGAGTCAGACAGTCATGAGAGGAGTCTGTGGGGCAAGCAAGGCATGGGGCAGGTGGCTCTACCTAGGAGCAGAAGGCCGTGCCTCAGGGATGGATGGCCAAGCACTCCATTTCCATCGAGAGCAGAGCAAGTGGAGAGTGCGGTGAGGCAGGCAGATTTAGCTCAGGCAAGGGGAAGATCGTCTCTCTCAGTAAGAAGGGATTTAGATAACGGAACAAGTTACTAAGGCAGGTTAATTCATTCATTAACTAATTCATCGAATATTTATGAAATGCCTGCACTGTGAAGGCATTATGCTCCTTGTAGGCTGGGGAAAGTAGGAACATGCTTTGAATTGTGGATAGAACCTCTGGAAGCTTAGCATTTGCTCGGGAAGGTAAGACATCTCCCTTGGTGGTTACTGAACAAGCTCCACCCGAAAACACAGATGCTGAACTCAGAGCAGAGAGCGTGTCACCTGGTTCCATCTGCAGCTGCATGGAGGAGGTGGCATTTGGACAGAGCTAAAGGACACATGTGGTCTACAAAATATATGAGTGAGAATGCAGGAGAAGGCTGAGCGGAGAGGCAGGGGCCAATCACAGGCTGTCATTCCCTTCTGGTCTCCCAGAATAATATTGACGGCAGTATGAGCGTCCACTGAAGGAGACAGCAGTCAACATCCATCCTGGGGGTTAGACAGTCAGCTGGGATGGCCAGATCTCCTGCACTGCTGTCCTGCAGGAGGCAGATGACCAGACAACCCCGGGGGGGTCCAAAGAGTAAGGTTCCTTACTCCCCTCCCCACTGTCTCCTGCTGCAGGATGGGCAGGTATGGTATTGGGGATAAATGTCCCCTTAGAAGCTCCTTGGACAGGGTGGTAGAGGCCAGAGCTGCTCACAGAATTCCTCGGCTCCAGGATGGCATTCCCACAACCCCATAAGTCCAGGCACACAAGGACTGCCTGGAGGAGAAGAAAGCCTAGGGACCCTGGCTCCGTCACGAGCTCGCCGAACACCGAGAGGAGGCTGTGAGCGGGAGGCTCCGAGAATCAGGGCAGGGGCCCTGCAGTGTGGACAGGGGGCTACTTTGTAAACTGGGAGGAGGCGGTGGTGTCTTCCCAGCACTCAGAGGCGGACACGGGCTCCTTGAATGTGTGTGTGTGTCTATCCCCCAATCTGAGAAAGAAGTTGACGGTTGGACCACCTCCATGGCAGTGATGCCCAGGAATTTCTTCAGGGTTACCAGCAGGCCACAGGGACCCTCCTGCCCTGACTCCCAGCATCTCCCCAGCACACAGTCTGAAGGTAGGGGGCATGAATGCCATGTAATGACGGGATTTCTCTCTGGAAGCCCTGCTCTGGCCGCAGTCATCTCTGGTGAGAGGGCAACTCTCAGCTGTGTGGGAGGCAGGGTCTGAGCAAGCTGTTGTGATGGCGAAGAAGTCAGAGGCTCGAATGGCTGAGACGACAGAGCAGTCGTGGCAGTCCCTGTGGCCCCCGGCCACCATAAAGCTGTTACGGCAGCTTGTTTGGGGGCATTGTGCAGAGGAGGTCATGCTGACCACCAGCCCAGCCCATAAACACTTCATGGCGTCTCTCATGAGCTCTCTTCAAGACTGAATCTTTTTATTTATAACACTATTTGGCAGAGAATGGGCACCGTACAAAGTTGGAGCTCCCATGCTTACGCAGCATGGAGATGGGGAAAGACTCTGTTATCCAAGAGCAATGTGAGCAGGCTACCCTCTAGCCACCACCCTGCTCTGCCCCTGAGCCTCAGTTTCCTCATCTGCAAAATGGGGCAGTTGGACCCAACAGTCATTAAAGCCTGACACATCCAGTTGTAACAAGCCTCATATTTTAGGAATATTGTCACTTCAGTTTTTTTTTTTTTTTTTAAACACAGCCCCCTCTTTTCCAGAAGGCCTTCCCTGACCGCCCTATTTAAAACTGCAAACCACTCTCCACGCCCCTTGGCACTCTGCTCCCTACTCCCTGTTTGACATGAAACATCTTTTACCTATTGCATGCATTAACCATTTCCCCCACTAGAATGTAAGTTCCCCAAGGGCAGGAATTTTGCCTGTCTTGAGCACAGCGGTGTTCAAAGAACAGTGCCTGGAAGAGAGTGGGGCACAGTCAATGTCTCCAAATGGACAGATAGATGCTGCTTTATCCTCAGCACTACCGTCGCGTGAGCCCTGTCTGTTCAGTAAGGAGGAGGCTTGCTCCAGTGCCCCTGGCTTCCTCTGCTGAGGAACAGGGCCGTGGGCAGCAGCATCCTTGGTGTCCTTCCCGCAGTGCGTTGGGCAACCTGCCCCTGGGAATCCGTCGTGCCCACTTCCTGTGGATCCCAGCGCGTTCCTTCTAAATCTCCATCTGTGCCAATGGCACACATTTGGCCGGGGAACCAGCTCTCTTTTAAGCCCCATGATCGTAGAAACCCCTATTCTCTAGGACGAAAGGGGGGAAGGAGGAGCCCCCAAGCACACAGCAGGGACTGGTTGAGCAGCAAGGGAAGGAGTGTGGTGAGGAGTGTGCGCACTTGGGAGAGTGTGCGCCTGCATGTGTGTGTTCTCTGCTATCCAGAGGGACCTGGCACTACCTCCCGGTCCTGGCCTTACTGAGAATGGGCAGAGAGCAACTCATGCCCTTGTTTTGAAGGGCCTCCGGAGGCTCAGATGTGGGGATGGAGATGTTCCTTTGCTGGGCCAAGGCCAAGGAGCTCCTGTTACAGCCCTGCTTTCTTAGTTAATTAAACATTCAGCCTGTGTGCCCAGAGATGCTTTTATGCTACATTATTTTTCAGCTACAGGGGGCCCTAAAGACACCAAATCTAGGTTGAATCTCCATGCCTTCCTCTCAGCATCCTACTAAGACTCTCTCTGGATGCCCAGAGACAAACCTTGCCTTTCTCACAGCCTGGCTCTCCCCTGCCAGTCAGGGTCACACACACCCGAGTCCAGGCAGCCATGGAAGCACCCTCGCCCTCTCTGCCTTGCTGGTCACAGCAGGCTCACTTGGGGGATCTCCTCTATGGTAGCGCCTGCAGCTACCGTCTGTGGCTCAGGAATGTCACTTCACAGGAGGATGTGGACAGAGGGAACCTTGAGGGTATATACCACTGCGTGTGGTATGTGTGAAGTGCGGACAGGCTGACTTGTGTCTGTCTGTTGCAGGCATATACATACAAACATACAGTATGTCCATGCGTGTGCACCCATGCACACAGGCCTCTGCACATGCGTGTGCATGCATGTGTGTCTGGTGTGTTCTGCTTGCCTCATCTCAGTGTTTGGAAAATTCATCAGAAGACAAGCAGTCCCAGAAGGAATAGAGTCAGCAGGGTTTTTACCAGCTCATGGAGTAGTGTGAGTGTTTGCTCTGCCCTGACCTGCCTGTGGCACTTGGCCCTACAGAGAGATGAGGGTGTAGGACTTCCAACTGATCCTAAGCTTCCAGTGCCCCGTCTCACCCCCATGCATCCGTCCCTATACTCTAGGTCTCTGCTCTGATCCTCTGGGTGGGACACATGTCCCAGGCAGACAGGCAGGAGTGGGTCTAGAGGTCTGCCCTTGAGTCCCCTCCCTCCCCCAGAGTTGGGTCCCCTTTCCACGCCCAGAGGCGCCTCCTCCACCCTCCTCCTCCTCGAGTAGCTCTTCGAACAGCACATCAGCTAATCAAGCAGCGTGCTCATAATCAGCTCTGATGGATTCTTCTGCAAAAGCGCATTCTAATGAGGTGGGGAGAGGGAGTCTGGGAAGGATTGGGGAGGATGGATTTAAGCTTTCAGATGGGCAGGGGCACAGGGTCACAGAGCACCTGCACTGATCTGGAGAGAAAACGGAGGACTGTACCCCTTCTACGGCTGGATTTGCAGACCCTGCGGGCAGGGAAGGGGCTGCGTGTGCACACGCCCCTGTGCACTATACACACACATCACATCTCTGCTTGTGAACGCCAAGCTCATGCTGCATGCTGGGAGCCACACATGCCCAGTGCAGGGGCTCTGTGCTCTGGGATTACACACACACACACATACACGCACGCCCCTTCCCTCGCCCTGGGGCCGGAGACACTGTCGCTCAGCACAATCACAACAGGCCCAGTGAGTCGCCGAGACGGAATGCATCAGATTCAATTCATTAGGGCTGATCGCTCCCTGAATGGGGTTGAATAATTGATGAGCAGAAGCAGCTTTCAGGATGTTCTGAGTACTACCAGGCTCACTGGAGCCCTGTTATTATTTTTTTTTAAGTCAACAAATCCGGCCGAACGCTCGCTGGTGCGGCTGGGCGAAGGGAATAGAGCAAAGGTTAGATGTTTTAATATGTGATGTTTACACTGTGAACTCTGAGTCCACTGCGTGTAACAGAAATGGATACAGGCAGGTCGTCCTGTGATGCCGGGAGCCAGGCTGGGTGGGCCCGGGGGTTGGGAGGTTCCTGCTGGCATGAGGACGCTGGGCTGGGCAGAGGTTTCAGGCTGAAAGGGGCCAGAACGACCCTCTGCCTGCCTGGGGTGCAGCAGAGAGGAGGCAGGAGGCGGATGCTGCTAAGGTCTCGTCTCTTGTCTCCAAGCCTGAGAGGGCCACCAGGACGGCCCCTCCCCCAGTTCTCGGGCTCAGAGCCAGGCTTCCCAGAAAGTCACCACAGCCCAGACTCAAGTCTCAGTTTCGGCTCGAGCAGCACACGCTGTCTGGCACTGCGACAGGTGGTGGGTGCACGAGGGGCATGTGACTCGGCCCCGGTGCGCCGATAAGAGAGCCTGGGTGACAGGCAGCAGTGCAGCGAAGCCCTGACTGCGCCCTTTGCTGTACCTTCCGTTTCCCCAGCTGTCCTGACATTTCCCCCTGGGTGGCCCATCTTCACCGCACGCTTGAAGGGGTCCAAACCAGAGGCAGCATCTGTCTCCCCAAACCAGTCCTTCCCCTAGACTCCTCTCTTCCTGTCCGCAAGGCCCAGACTCCCCCGAGTCCCCCTCTTCCTGTCCACGAGGCCCAGACGCCCCCGAGACCTCCCTTCCTGTCCACGAGGCCCAGACACCCCCGAGCCCCCCCTTCCTGTCCCCGAGGCCCAGACACCCCTGAATCCCCACCTTCCTGTCCATGAGGCCCAGATGCCTCCGAGACCCCCCTTCCTGTCCACGAGGCCCAGACACCCCCGAGACCCCCCTTCCTGTCCACGAGGCCCAGATACCCCTGAGTCCCCCGCTTCCTGTCCATGACGCCCAGACACCCGTGAGACCCCCCTTCCTGTACACGAGGCCCAGACACCCCCGAGACCCCCCTTCCTGTCCATGAGGCCCAGATGCCTCCGAGACCCCCCTTCCTGTCCACGAGGCCCAGATACCCCCGAGACCCCCTGTTCCTGTCTACAAGGCCTCCATTCTGTCTTGCTTCAGGAATCTGGGCCCCCTGGACCCTCCCCCCATGTTAGAGCCCTTTCTAAGCCCGGAGCCCCCAGCTTTCTCCTTCCTGTGGGTTCGAGGGCCCAGGCTGACTTCCTCTCTGCGTTCATGTTTCCCATTTGGGGATATGCTGGAGCCTACCCCGGCTCTTCAGAAAGGGACAGGAGCCCTTATCCATCATGGCCACCACTGGCCCAATGACCCAGCACTCCAGCTGCCTGGCTTTCAGGGACCTCTCCTCACCCAGGAGGCAGGCCCCACCTCTCCACCCTGCCCCCTGGGAAACCAGGCCACCGAGCTCTCACCCACCATCCGATCTCCAGGCCTGTCAGTTTCAAAGAATGTGTTTGAGAGGGAGCTTCAAGCGCCACACAGCCCCTGACCCAGGGGGACCTCTGTGGCTCAGTCAGGCATTCATTTATTTGCTCGTTGATGCACCTTCATTCCTTCAATCCACATTTACTGAATGGCTACCACGTACCAGGCACAGTGTCAGGTGTCTGGTCAGAACACAGACCTCGCCCAGGTGAGCGTGGAGGGCCTGGGAGGGATGAGGGTTTTAGGTTCCAGACCTCCAGCAGCATTAGCAGCTGAAAGTGTTAGTTGCTCAGTTGTGTCTGACTCCTAGTGACCTCACGGACTTCTAGCCCCCCAGGCTCCTCTGTCCATGGGATTTCCCAGGCAAGAATATTGGAGTGGGTTGCCATTTCCTTCTCCTGGGGATCTCTGACCCAGAGATTGAACTTGTGTCTCCTGCACTGCAGGCAGATTCTTTACCATATGAGTCACCAGTGAAGCCCTTAGCAGTTGAAAGGTCCTTGTCAATTATGGAAAAGCAGCCTCGCCTGTCTGAACCCCGAAGGGAGTCAGGGCACCCAGTGCCTATGCCTTCCACCCTCCCTCCTGCTGCTTCCATTCTGAGTCCTGCCCCTCGAGTGCCTGCTGGTCTCTGATGGGCCCTGCTGAGTTCTGGGTGGCTCCATGCTGACACAGGGGAACAATATAGCCAATCACCTCTGACCAGGTGACCTGACTCCTCTTGTGTGTCACTGACCCCTCATGCCCCTGGGGCCAGCGCTTCCTTGACCTGCAGCCCACAGCCGGAACTGGACATAGAGGTATCCATGGCCTTCTTGTGCCCCCTGCCCCCGTGCAATCTCCCTGCCCCACTTTTTCCAAACTCCAGGCCAGAGCCTTCTCTTCTTGGCTTTCCACTCAGGACTGCCTGCTGCCAGCTGAGCGGCTGCGGAGAGGAGCCTGCAGTTCTGGGTGACCAGGGGGGTGCTCCGGTTCAGGGTGGCAGCGGGGGGAGCCTACCTTTGACGGCCACGTGGACGCTCTGGCTGATGGAGAGCTGCGGCTGGATGAGGACACTGCACAGGTACTCTCCCTCGTCCATGCCCTTCTGCACATCCGTCAGCTTGAGGGTCCCGTTCTCGAACACCACCTGCCGGTGGTTGTCGGGCAGCAGGAGGGCGTCTTTGTACCACTTGATGGAGTAGTAGGGGTAGCCGATGACCCTGCAGTTGACAAGGGTGTCCCGCCCAGCCACGGCCGTAATGTTCCTCATCGCCCGGATGCTGGGGGGGCCTGGGCAGGAGTCGGAGGGAGGAGGAGAGGACGGGTGATGGTGCGGTTAGCCAGGGACAGCCAGGCGTCGCCCTGGGGTGCTCGTCTCAGTCGTTTGGCCTCAGAAACTCTTAGGGGATGGAAATTCGGCAGGGGGAAAGGGAGACCTTTTTTTTTTTTTTTATGAGGCAGAGGCTGGAACTGGGGGCACCCGGGGTCTCTCCAGGATTCACTGTTACTAGCTTCAAACAGTTGCAAACAGAGACGGTTCATTCATGCCCTGGGGCGAGAATCCATTCCCCTACTGGGATGGGGTAGATGAGCAAACCGATGCCTCACCAAGAAGTGATGGGGATCTGGGAGGGTGAGTCCTCATTTAGGAGGAGATTAAGATCTGGGGGTTAAAATGGAAATGTCGAGATGCTGTTACTTTCATTCGATTTGCTCACAACGGTCTTAGACCAAAAAGGATCTCACGTATATTAACTACTTAAAGGACAATAGGAAGGTCTTCCTTGGATGCTCTTCTTTCAACAATAAATGTGTTCTCTGCGCCCCTGGGAAGGGGCTACAAAGAGGGGCTCTGATTACCCTGGCGGAAATGGGGAGGGTCGTAGGCTGCGTTAGTGGGCAGATGGTTACATGGGAATTGCAAAGGAGGCTCAGAGGCTACCAAGCAGGGTTAGTGCTGGAGCAGGTATATGAAACTCTGGGCTTCCAGCTCCCCCCTCACCCAGCAGATGAGGGGCTGGGCCAAGGCATCTCCCATGACTGGGCAGCTCTGTCCCCTTCCAATTCAGAGAGGGCAGGAGGGTGGTCAAAGGGAGACCACGTTTCTCATGTGGGGGTCAGAGACCTGGCACAGATGAATTCAGCATGACCTCGCCTCTCCCCTTCCCTGTTTCCACGGCGGCCACCAGCGCCCCTGGACCAGGGCCCTCCCACTCCCCTGAGCCTCTTCTGCTCTTGGGTCAGGGCTCACTGGTAGGGTCAGATGAGGACTAGTCTGACCCCACTTGGCTACAGAGTGCTTCAGAGGAGCCTCTGTTCTTACCACAGCAAGTTGGAGACCTGAGGCATGGGGAAGGTCACTATGAGGACTCCTTCCTCCACTCATGGAGGTGCCTGCCTTGGGGCACCCTCACCCAGCCAGAACCCCCTAGTCTTCATGGCTGGGGTCTTAGAGGCTAGCCAGGAGATGGTGGATTGAGAGAAGATGGTTCCCTGGCTCCTGGCTGCTCACAGCTCCTGGAGCATCTCAGGGGTGGCTCTGTGGGGGCACATGGGGATAAAGCTTTGGTGGACATCTCTACCAAAGGGCATGCCTGGACCACTGACCCCTGCCCTGTGCCTGTCCTTGCAAGGCCTGGGTGGGACGCAGATGCCAGTGGAGTGCTCAATGTACCTGGAGCCAGAGAGATTGATGGGGAGGGACGGGGTAGGGGGCAGGATTGTGGGAGGGGTGCAGGGAGGAGGAGAATGGGAATGCAAAGAGGGTGAACTGTACCAGACACACACACACACACAAGAATGGATGATGGGATTTGCGGGGGGCAGGGAGAGGGGGACAGGAGAGAGACCTCTACTAAAATCAAAATGACGATTAATAATAAGTACTAATCACCACAAGAATAATGGTAACCACAGAGATGGCAAAGGAACTTAAAAGCCTATTCTGATATTTAAATGTAGACAGGCACCTCTTACGTTTATTCGCGCCTGATATTCAGCACTGCCCACCGAGTTCCGTGCCGTGCACCGGTACACGCCCCCGTCACGGATCTGGGGCCCCGTGACATTCATGTGGCTGATGGTGGTGCCATCGGACATGGTGTACTGGTTGGTGCGGTGGCTCCCGTCCCGCACGATGGGCTCGTCATCCAGGGCCCAGGTGATGGTGGGGGGTGGGGCACCCTTGGCCGCGCACATCAGTGAGAACTGCTCCCCGGGGTTGACCACCTTCTCGCTGAAGGATGAGACGATGCGGGGAGTGCCATCTGCAGGGTGCAAGGAGCCCCCTTCAGGGTCACTGAGTCATGGAGAGACTGTCCCCACCAGGCCACCCCACCTCATCACGTGCTATCCATAAAACCCTGTTGGGTGCCCTATTACTATTGCATATGAATGAAGACCCTTGGATTTGAATCCAGTCTCAGTCACTTTGTTAGCTCTGTGTCTTTGGGCAAGTTACTTAACATGTCTGAGTTTTGTCAGCATCCCCCTGTGGACGATGGAGATCATGGGAGCAACAATTATATCCTCCTTGTACGGATGTGAGGAACAAATGAATTAATGCTTTAAAGACGCTTACACAGCACTTTGTAAGTGCTTCATAAATGTTAGATCCTCTCAACTTTTCCTTTTCCACCTCTTTCTTCTAACTTTATTAATAAAGACACACAGGCTCAGAGGTTAACTATGTGTGGAACCAGGACTTGAAGGGACTGGATCTGAAGAATCTAATTCCAGCTCATTTCAGTGGGAGGGGTGGCATCAAAAAGCTGAAAGTTTGAGGCTTAAGATGCAAGCTCCCCAGAGGCCGTTGTGGTGGGGGGAGATGTCTGTGACGGGGCTTAAATCTTAGTGAACCGAAGACTGGACCCCCAGGCCCCCACTTTCTCCATGGATCATGGGTATGTAATCATTAATGCTGGCCATCCTTCCATGCAGGAATGCTATAAAGGATTTGTAGTGGTTTAGTCGCTAAGTCGTGTCCGACTCTCTGCGACCCCATGGATTATAGCCTGCCAGGCTACTCTGTTCATGGGATTCTCCAGGCAAGAACCCTGGAGTGGGTTGCCATTTCCTTCTCCAGGGGATCTTCCCAACCCAGGAATCAAACCCGGGTCTCCTGCATTGTCAGGTGGATTCTTTGCCAGTAGCGTACCTGGGAAACCCTCTAATAGTGCAGTTCTAGGAATTTTGTTGGAGAAGGCGATGGCACCCCACTCCAGTAGTCTTGCCTGGAAAATCCCATGGGTGGAGGAGCCTGGTAGGCTGCAGTCCATGGGGTTGCAAAGAGTTGGACACGACTGAGCAACTTCAATTTCACTTTTCACTTTCATGCATTGGAGAAGGAAATGGCAACCCACTCCAGTGTTCTTGCCTGGAGAATCCCAGGGACGGGGGAGCCTGGTGGGCTGCCGTCTATGGGGTCGCACAGGGTCGGACACGACTGAAGCGGCTTAGCAGCAGTAATTTTGTAGAGGCGATGGAGTTATTGTTTAAGAGACCTGAGTTCAACCCCAGCTCCTTGGCAGAACTGTGTGACCTTGGGCAAGTGACCAAAGCCTCAGTTTCCTCAATTGCAAAATAGATATTATTTTTAAAAAATACCTCCAAGCAGGGCCCGTGGGAGGATGAAATGAGGCAGTGCATCTCCTTGGTGTGTAGTGAGCGCTGGATGAATGCTTCCTGTCGGGAGGGGGGGTACCTCCTGGCCTGGCTGTGGGAATCTGGCACCCGCCCAGCTGCCCCCCAGCCCCGACTCACCTTCCAGCACAATGATGGCAAAGTCCTGGGCAGTCTGGGTCTTGCGCGTGGCGAAGCACTGGTAGGCCCCTGAGTGGCTCTTCTGGGCCGAGGTGATGAGCAGCGTCTCGTTGCTGAGCCCGCGGATGGAAATGGCCTCACTGGGCAGCACCAGCTCGGTGTTGCGGTACCAGCGGATGGTGAACTCCGGGGAGCCCAGGAGGGCACAGGAGAGGATGACCGTGCTGCCGATGCCAGTCTTCAGGTTCTTTGGTGTCAGGGTCACGTGAAGGGGGTCTGGGCCGGACCAGGCAGGGGAAAGGCGAGGGGAAATGGGGAGGAAAAAAAAGCAAAGGACTCACTGTGAGTGGAGTGTGGTTGTGGGTGGGTGGCGATCATAAAAGGCCCTGGGAGTCAGGAGACCCTGGTTTTGTCTCCAAGATGTCTTGTGTGTGTGTCAGGGTGGGGGGCATGGGTGGGAACCAGACTGAGTGAATTCCTCTCTCTAGGGCTCAGTTTACCCATCTGTGAAATGGCAGGGTCAGGCCAGAGGATGTCTTGGCACCTGTTGTTGTGATGGCTTGTGTTGTCCTGATGTGGGGTCCTGGCCCGGGCGGGGTTGGAAAGCGCCCTTTGGCTCATGAGGAGGACGGAAGCTTGGCTGGCTCATCGTTTTCACTGTCACCCACCCTAGAAACCAGGGAGGCACCCATGGCCCGCCACCTGTCTCCCGTGCTTATCCAGATAACCAATCACTACTTTCTGCTGGTCTGACTTCTTTTATACGCATCAGTCGACTCCCTACTCTTCACCTCCACTGCCTCTGTCCGGCTGCAGGCCTAGAGCTCCAGGCCTGGACCCATGAGGAACTTTTTCTCCATTCCTCCTTTTTCCTCATGACCTTCCATCGGTCCACCTCACTGCAGCCAGCCACTGCCCTGATCATAACTTGCGTGGCACCCAACAACTTTCAGCTTGGCATCCAAGGCCATGGAGGCCCTTGAGACCTGGCCCCCTCCTCAGCTCTGCAGTCTCTAGAGCAGCATCCTGCCTGTGGTTCCTGCACACCCAGGGCACCCTTGGCCCCCTTTGCCTGTTTCCTACTCATCCTTCACACCAAACTCACCCCTTCCAAGAAGCCTTCCTGGATACTATTCCCCTCCCAGACTGGGTTAAGGATTCCTCTTCTGAGGCTCCCTGTGTGTAACTAACAGAACACCAAGATCACCGTCTTCCGATCACCACTTTGTTTTTCTCTCTCCCCCTGGACTGTGAGCCACTTGAAAGAAGGGCGGTGTCTCTCATCTTTATATCACAACTGCTGTCTGATTTGTGTTTATTGATTGACTGGCTGGCTGGTTACCAGCCCCAAGCTGGCCTCTCTCCCTTGATCTCCATGGGCTTGGGGATTTCAGGAGCCAGAGACCTGCAGGAGCCTTAGACCCCCAATAATGGAGCCTGCAGGAGAGGGGCGTATGGCAGGCCTGCCTGGGTGGGCACAGTCAAAGCAGGCAGGAGTCTGCTCACACTCTGCTTAGCCTGTTCACTCCCAGATCCTCTGCCTGCTACCCAGGGAACATCAGTGTGCAATGACGCAGGTGGCATTCCACTTGCCCCAGGTACCAGCCAGGGCTCCCAGGACCTGCCAGCCAGCAGCTCTCTCCTCATTGCCTCTGCACAGGGCCTCACGGAGGATGGGTGGGAGGTTGGGTGGCAGAATGAGGGGGATATGAAAACATTGCTTTCCTCTCCATGAACCTGGCAAAGAGGGGCTATCAGAGGGGAAGGAAGACAGAGAAACGCCATGTCACTTCCCCCTGAACCTGGTTATCCAGTCCAGCCCAGTGAGGGGGACGGTGGGGAGCTCTGCATCTCAGAGAGTCAGGAGTATCCATGCCCGCAGGGGCAGAGCATGTGCACACAGCTCTAGGCAGTTACTTATTGTGTGTCCATGTGGTCTAGGATGAGAGTGTGTACCTGTGGGTGTACACAGACACCATGTATGTCCGCATGTGTGTACAGGGAAGTGGGCATGTGAACTTTCAACACATCTGCCTGGACATGTGTGTGTAAGTACTTGCTTGCCTGTCTGTACTGAAGCTGGAGCTTGGAACACCAAATTAACTCAGAGTGAGGTGTGCTAATTTTCCAAGGATGGGGGTACGCAGCCCTCCTGACCTGTTCCCTGAGATAGTGTGCGTGTATGAGTGTGAGTGTGTGTTTGTGTGTAGCAGAAGAGGTTGAAGGGGGTGAAGGTAATACTGTGTGCTTAGTTGCTCAGTTATGTCTGCCTCTTTACGACCCCATGGACTGTAGCCCACCAGACTCTTCTGTCCAAGGGGATTCTCCAGGCAAGAATACTGGAGTAGGTTGCCATGCCCTCCTCCAGGGGATCTTCCCAACCCGGGGATCAAACCCAGGTCTCCCGCATTGCAGGCCAAACAATTTTGGATGGAGCTTAGAAGAGGGTACAGACCCTGGTCCTCCTATCCGCCTACTCTGTGGTCCACGTCTTGTCTGTACGAGAGGACCTTCCCCCGCCCCTAAGCTTCCAGCATTTTAACCTAAGCGTTTGTATCACAAACTGTTGCTCCCAGAGCATTTCTTGGGGGCTCTTTCTGCTCTTCCAGCTTTACAGTGAATTCACATGGGGAGGGTCTCCTCCCTGCACTGCAGATAAACATGCCCCAACTGTCAAGATCCCTGTGGTTATGGGGAGGAGACTGGGCCCATATCTGGGCTGAGGGTGACAGAATGTCACCCAGAAGGTCAGCCCAGAGGAGGTGGGCTCTGTGTGGTCCTCTGGTCCAGCCGAGGGTCTGGAGACCTGCAGCTCTGTGCTCATGAGACAGGGGGTGAGCTGGGCAGAGAGCCTCTTTGGTCAATCTCAACGGCAGAGGTGGGGGATGGGGACGGGACCACCTCTGGACAGCCTCTTTCCACTGACCAGGTTGAATTCCCCAGGATGTCATCAGGTTCAGAGTTCATGGACTCAGGCTCTTGCTGCCCCACAAGACTGAGATCCCACAGGGTCTCCAAGTCTCAGCCCCTCTCTGCCAACACCTTCCCTGAAGCCCCAAGAGCAGGGAACCCTAGAGAGAGATGAGGTGGGGTGGGGGAAGAAAGCTCCAGGTCTCACCACTTCCCCTCCAGGGGTTTTCCAGCCTGACCTCAGCCCCTCTGCCCTTCCAGGGGCTCAGCAACAGCAGGGGTCTGTGAAGGCCTCCTGCTCTCCATGTGTGCTCCCTGGACCCTGGGACTCTGGAATGTGAGGAGGAACAGGAAGGACCAGAGTTCATGCCCAACTGGCAGGTCCTGGAAAGGCTGCCCTGAGTGTTTACCCCCAGTGTCTCCCTAGAAGTTATCCCTAAATACTCTGAATGTCGCCTCTGATGGACTCATATGTCCCCTACTAGATTCACATCAGCATCATTCCCTTTAGTATAGACACTGCCTCCTCCCAAGAAGCTGAGAAACCCCATGAGCTTGTCACGTCACCGTCATTGTTCCCTATGACCCTCGTGACCTCTAGGAGGTAGGAGGGGCAGGGTTATTATCCTGTTCGACAGAAAAGGGCACAGAGGTGATGCTCATGGTTATCTGATTTCCCCCAGGTCAGTTATTATCTGATGACATCAGAACTAAAAGGCAGGTCTTCTGATTTCAAACCCAGTACTTTTCTCAGGGCACCAACCTGCCTTCCCCAACAAGGGGATCATCTCTGGGGCCAGCCAGAAGCATTGGGCTGCCCTCATGTCCCTCCCCACCAGAGGCAGCGCTCTCAAAGCTTACTGGGGCTGGAAGAGGCGCTCCCCTACTCACCAATGACCGTGAGGGTGCCTGTGACCTCTGCTGAGCCGAAGGTGTTGGTGACCTCACAAATGTAGGTGCCGCTGTCCTCGGTCCGCAGGTCACTGATGGTCAGCCCCGTGATGTGCTTGGTCCAGCGGCTGTCGGCTGGGAGGGGTCGGCCATCCTTGAGCCAGCGGATGGCGGGGATGGGGTAACCGGAGGCGGTGCAGGGCAGCTCCATGGTGTGGCCGGCCCACACTTCCTGGGAATGGAAGCCGTCCAGGATGGTGGGGATCGACTCAGCAGGGT
>NW_011495071.1:6950770-6952874 GCF_000754665.1 Bison bison bison
GGGTGGGGTGGGGGTCGGGGTGGGAAGGCAGGCACCCAGAACTTGCTGCCCACTGGTGCCTGGAGTGAGTGATACCCAGTGGGATGGCTCACTGGATCCCCTGGTGCTCCAGACTCTGGCCCAAACTCTCCTGCTCAGCCAGATGGAGGCCCTGGGAAGCATGGCTAGGAGCAGGGGCTGAGGGAGGTAAGGATGTGGTGGGCAGCCTAGGTTAGAATGACAGACAAACAGAGGGAGAAAGCAAAACCACAAGAGGCAGGGAGAGATGTTCATACAGACAGTCCCCATGGCATGAAAATCATGACCTCTTGGGACTATAATTCTGGTCCATTTTGGTCTGGGTCTGTCAAGGATGGGCACCTCAGTTCTGTCCTGCCTGCTCCCACCTGCAATCTGGTGGGCTCAGAGGAGGCAGTGTTTTTCTCTCCAAGCCCAGAAGGATTCAGAAGTTAAGCCTTCTGTAAAATACACCTGCCATCCAGCAATGCTCCCCTCTTTTGCATTCCCAAACCAGACCAGGCCCTCATTGATGGGGTTCTGTGTGCGACATCCCTGCCATCTGAGCAGCATTCTGGCTGCTACCTCAGTCTAGTTCTCACCCTGAAAGGCCTATCTGGGTGTTCTGCCCACTAGGGACCTTCCCCTGATGTAAACCCCACAGGCTCCCTTTACCTACATATTACAATCCCACTTCCTATGCTGAGTTAGGCCTCTATGATCTGTGATCTCACCCCAACCAGGTCCCCTGGCCCGGCCCGCCCCCCCAACCTCCTGATGTCACCACTTCCCCGCACCGGGCATGTTGTCAGCACACTGCCTGCCACCTGGGTGCCCCACCAGCCCGCTCTGCTTGGCCAACTCCTACTGATCTTTCAGAAAGCAGCTTCAGTCTCACCCTTTCTGGACATCTCCCCCAGGCCACCCTCACTGGACGCCCATAGGGTTTTCTTTTTCTTTCATTTTATTTTCAAGCAAACTTTTCTTTTTAAAAGATAAAAAAAAAAAGGCACCATACGCACACATGGCAAAACTTCTGAAAGTAGACAAGATCATAGAGTGAAAAGGGAGTCCCCTCGCTCCGCCTCCAGTTCCCCATTTCCCTCCCAGAGGCAACCACTGTTGCCGCCCTCGGGCCGCCCCCCCCAACCCCGACAGCTCTTGCCAGCAGCCGTCTGCACCAGGCCATGTATCCGGTTTCCCTGGAAGCTCCTTGAGGCAGTGCTGATCCCCTGTGGCATCCCCACGTGCCTGGCGCAGAGCAGGGCTGCCCGAGCCATAGACATCCGAGGGAGGGTGAATAGGGGCACGTGGGCAGGGGGTGGGCCAGCGGTCTGCCTTTTCCACATTGCGGAACTTCATAGGCTCATGGAACAGTAGAGCTGACTTATGGACTTGGAAAGTGAAAGTGAAGTTGCTCAGTTGTGTCTGACTCTTTGTGACCCCATGGACTGTAGCCCGCCAGGCTCTACTGTCCATGGGATTCTCCAGGCAAGAATACTGATGTGGATTGCCATTTCCTTCTCCAGGGGATTTTCCCAACCCAGGGATCGAACCTGGGTTTCCCGCATTGCAGGAGGATTCTTTACCCTCTGAGCCACTAGGGGGAGGTCCTTAGGGACTTGGAGGGCACACGCAGATGGGGACCCTGAGACCAGAGAGGTGCAGTGACCTGCCCAGGATCCCACTGCAGAGCCAGGATCTAAAACCAGGTCTCCCCATGCTTGTTCAGTAAATGCGGTCTGAGACGGAAGAATCTAATACTGGATCTGGCTCCAGGGTGAGTGGTGAGAGTGCTGACACCCTGCTGGCCCCTCCTTGACGAACCGGGAAATGTCCTCTGTTCTCGGCTCACCCTGTGACTGCCCCCCACCCACCCCCTTGGAGAGGGGCTGTGCTTGGAAGGCTCCTCCCTGCAGAAGGCTCTCTGCTCTTTTCCCACCCTCCAGGGCTTCTCACAAGCAGCCGGGGAGTGGGAATCAGGTGACCCTGATGCCAGTGGCTGGGGTCACTGCTGAGCTGGGTGACCTTGGGTGGGTGGGTAGGGGTGTCTTATGACCTCCCAGAGTCTGAGTTTCCTGCACGCAGAGGTGACACTGCCATCTGC
>NW_011495071.1:6953021-6953180 GCF_000754665.1 Bison bison bison
GGGCTGGGGGAGACAGATGGCCCGGCCCTGAAAAATCTCTAGGGCCGAGGCGGGGCTGCTGTGAGGGGGTCAGGGTGCCCTGGAGTTGGGGGGATGCTGCTGGGACCTCCCCCAGCTGGCTGAACAATGCCGCCCTGGAACATGGCTTCTGCACCCCGC
>NW_011495071.1:6953419-6982710 GCF_000754665.1 Bison bison bison
TCTGCACCCGGCTTGGCAGCCCGTGAGCTGGGGAACCCGGGTGTAGCCTCTCAGCCTCTCTGGTCACTCTTTATGAATGGAGGTCCCCTCCTTTATGAATGCAGATGAAGATGCCTACTCCACAGAGAAGATGCTCAGGACAGCACTGGGTAATAAAGTCTAAAAAGCACCTCAATGTGTCGAATGGTTATTAGGCCTTTTTTGAGGGGGCTCAGACTTTCCTTGCATCTGCCTCTGCTCAGGTGAAAGCTGATCCCTACCCTCGACTCAGGGAATGGATCTGAGATTTGAGGTCGGGGGGCTGCGGCCTGAGCACCCCCCTGGCACGAATTCCCCTCTGCACTGCCTTGCCTGGGTATCAGTCGCATTTCTGCCAAGACAAGCAGCGCATAGACTTCCTCGTCACGTCGCATCACATCAGGGCCCGCGTCAGTCCTGGGGCCCCTTCCCCGGGGCGCCCCTGCACTCCCAGCGGCCTCCTCTGGGTCTCTGTCTCCCTGCCGAGGTCGTCTTGTCCACCCTCACCTCTCTGGTAGGTTTCTGTTTTCCTCTGTCCCCTGTCTTGCTCCCTCTGTGCCCATGTCTCTCCTCTTTTGTCATCCGGGTGCCTCCCTGTCTTTGCTTCTCTGTTTATCTGGGCTTTATCTCTGAGTCTCTGAGTGGCATCTCCCATTCTCCACGGCCCCCAGCCCCAGCTGGCAGGCATTCGCCACAGCCCCCCAGAGGGAGAAGGGTTGGCATATCCTCCAGTTCCCCCCCCCCCATTTTTTGGCTGCACCATGTGGCATGTGGGATCTTCATTCCCCTACCAGGGATGGAACCTGCACCCCCTATGCTGGAAGTGCAGAGTCTTAACCACTGGACCACCAGGGAAGGCCCTCTTCTAGTTTAAAGGGTGTCTTTTTGGAGGGACAAAAGCAGAAGTAAGATCAGTAGGATGAAGGGGCTAAATATTCATGCAAGGGCAAGCAGCAGCCCAGCAGGATGGGGGACTTGGTGCCGTGTGAGAGGCATGCAAATGAGATGCAAAACACCATACCCACAAGTCCCTGTAATTCGGAAGTGAGCCACCGGCACGGTTGGGAACTGGGCTGCAGATGGCAAGGTCTAGCCACAAAGGTGGGGCCACACTGTGCGGTCCCATCTCCTCCCCAAGCAACAGCGCAGTTTCACTTGGCATTGGCTAGTTTTAACCACAAATATTGACTTAGCACCTACTATGTGCCAGGCACAGGCCCAAGCTTTGGAGACACACAAGAGAAAAAGAAAGCCCGATCCTTGCTCTCCTGGCTTCTGGTCTTGCCCCCCAAATGTACCAGGCAAATAAGAGGGGGCCCTTGATACAGTCACCTGCTGGTCAGGGTGCTGCTGCTGCTGCTAAGTCGCTTCAGTCGAGTCCGACTCTGTGCAACCCCATAGACGGCAGCCCACCAGGCTCCCCCGTCCCTGGGATTCTCCAGGCAAAAACACTGGAGTGGGTTGCCATTTCCTTCTCCAAAGCGTGAAAGTGAAAAGTGAAAGTGAAGTCGCTCAGTCGTGTCCGACTCTTAGTGACCCCATGGATTACAGCCTACCAGGCTCCTCCGCCCATGGGATTTTCCAAGCAAGAGTACTGGAGTGGGGTGCCATCGCCTTCTCTGGCTGGTCAGGGTAATCCTCCCCAAATCACAGGAGAGAGATAGACGGAATCTGAGAAGTCACCTCACAGACAGAGAGAACAAACATATGGACACCAAGAGGGGGAGGAGGGTGGGATGGAGTGGGAGATTGGGATCGGCATATATACACCACTGTGTATAAAACAGATAACTAATGAGAACCGACTGTGTAGCACAGGAAACTACTCAGTGCTTGGTGGTCACCTTAATGGGAAAGAAATCCAAAAAAAGCTGAGATATGTGTATACATAGAGCTGATTCACTTTGCTGTACAGTAGAAATGAATACAACATTGGAAAGCAGCTATATAAGCTATATGTTAGTTGCTCAGTCATGTCTAACTCTCTGCAACCCCATCGACTGTAGACTGCCAGGCTCCTCTGTCCATGGAATTCTCCAGGCAAGAATACTGGAGTGGGTTGCCATTTTCTCCTGCAGGGGATCTTCCAGACCCAGGGATTGAACCCAGGTCTCCTCCACAGCAGGCATATTCTGAGCCACCAGGGAAGCCCAAAGCAACTATACTCCACACACACACACACAAAAATGGAATTTGAGAAGTCACCTAATCTAGCTTGTTTTTACAGAGACCCAAAGGGGTTGAGCGATTTGGTGGTACTAGTCTCCAAACCAGGTGTTCTGATAATCAGTTCATCTTCCTTCCAGAAGCTACTCTGACCCCGCTTCCATAAGAGCAGGGATCTTCAAATTGCAGGTCACACACGGTTAGGAAGTGATGGAATCCATGTGGTGAGTGGTGACCAGCATTTAGATAAACCGAGACAGGATAGAGTAGAACAGGAAATATCAGAGTGCGTCACAGTGCGTCTGGTAGGAAACACCAGCATGCATGGCACCGGTGATGATGTCTGAGGATCACTGTCAAGAGTCTGAAAAGCGCTACTCCAGGAGGCCTCCCCTGAAGAGCGCCAGGTGACCTTTCCTCTGTAACTGGGGCATCTGCATGGCGTTCAATTAGCCCCTTCCATGGGGGTCTGTGGCTGGAGGATGTGAATTCTGGCTGTGCCTCCCACTGG
Organism: Bison bison bison; assembly: GCF_000754665.1. Taxonomy (NCBI): domain Eukaryota; kingdom Metazoa; phylum Chordata; class Mammalia; order Artiodactyla; family Bovidae; genus Bison; species Bison bison. The sequence continues at coordinate 6,956,115 of NW_011495071.1, forward strand.
TTAAACAGTTGGGATAAGTGGCTTGGCTTCCCTAAGGTCTGATTTTCTTACCTATAGAAGCACGGAGCGCAGTGCACACCTCACCCGGCTATGATAGTGCCTAAGAGACAGTACATAAACTAAATTTCTGGCACATGAAGATTCAGGAAATAGCAGCTTCCATCCTTCTGTAAGAAGCTATAATCATTCCAGAAAAAAGATCCTTTACTTAATTTAGAGATTTTTTTTTACCTGTGTTTGCCTACTTTCAAATGTTGTGAGGTAGACTATAATAAAAGATACGAGCACGTGTGCTCAGTCGCTTCAGTCGTATCCGACTCCGCGACGCTATGGACTGTAGCCTGCCAGGCTCCTCTGTCTATGGGATTCTCCAGGCAAGAATACTGGAGTGGGTTGCCATGCCCTTCTCCAGTGGATATCCTCCACCCAGGGGTCAAAACTGTGTCTCTTGAAGCCACTACATTGCAGACTGATTCTTAACCTCTAAGCCACTGGGGAAGCCCCTAATGAAAGATATATGTGTATTCAAAAATAAATAAACTAATAGAATCTTAAAAAAAATAGAGACACAAGGAAATACAAAGTCTCCCTAATCCAATCAAATCCAATCATTATTGCATTGGAGCAGTAGATTATATCTATGAGCTTCCAGGCGTCAAAGGCAAAAAAAGGAGAGGGGATGGGCTCCATATCCCCCAGTGTTTGATAAATGGTACAGTGGTAAAGAATCTGCCTGCCAAAGCAGGAGACGTGGGTTTGATCTCTGGGTCAGAAAGATCCCCTGGAGAAGGAAATGGCTACCCACTTCAGTATTCTTGCCTGGAATATCCCATGGACAGAGGAGGCTGGAGGCTACAGTCCATGGGGTTACAAAGAAATGGACATGACTGAGTGACTAAACAAAATCAACCAACAGTTCTTCAGGGGCATTCAGCTTTCTCAGGTAGACGCCTGAAAAGAACTGAAGTGCAGAGTTCTTTATATGAGACATATCCCAGATCAAACCAGATGAGGTCTGCTCGGTGCTTTCTGTGCCTGTGTTCCTGAATCTGCTCCTCCTGAATGCCCTGATTACACGGCAGACTCCCTGCTCCATGGTGTCAGCACGCCCACCCGGTCTCAGGGGCAGGCCGGTGCCCGCCCTTCCTCTCCAGCCCTCTGGCCTACCTGTCACAGAGAGGCGGGCCCCGTTGCTCTGCCGGGTCTCCCCGCTATACTTGTGCTTGGTGATGCAGCGGTAGGTGGAGAGGGCGTCCTCCTTCTGCACGTCAGAGATGTACAGCCCGCCGTGGGAAGTGATAAGAAACCTGTTCTCTGGAGACATAATCAGGACACAGTTGATTACTTCTCTGGCGGGATCTGCCCCCAGAAGCAACTCGGGCCTGGAGCTGGACTTCTGCTCAGCCAGGTTGCCCTGTTCCCTGGGGGATGGGAGATGATGGGGAAAGGGGGCTGAAGCTGTGAGGAGAGCATCTCTCACAGATGAGCATTTTCCATGTGTAAACAAAGAGAAATCACGATAATTATTCCTTTAAGTGTAGATGCTTCAGCTTTTCACAGGAAGATGCTGGGCTTCGGAGTCAAGATCTGGGTTCCAATCTGACTCTTCCACTTATTAGCTGTGTGCCTGTGGAAAAGTTAATTAACCTCTCTGAGTCTTATCTGCACAACAGAGTGTAAACACTACTTCATGGAGTGGATATAATGATGACAAAAACAATAAAGTGTCTGGCACTCAGCAAGTGCTCAATTATGGAGCAACAGTCCTCGTCTTTCCTATCTCTTGGCGAGAGTTTGCAAAGCTTTAACAATCATTGCTTGTTTCTTCTTACAACTGTTTGAGGTGTCATCCCCATTTTAAAATCACACAGGCAGTAAGTGGATCAGAACTCAGGCCTTTCGCCAGCTCCTAGCTCTCCCTCTGCACTGAGCCAAACAAGCCTAAATCCTTTTCCTTCAATGTCAGTTATTTATTCACTCAAGAAACAATTACTGAGACTAAGTTATACTAAGAGAGGGGGTGTGGAGATGCAGATCTACGATGCTAATTCATCATGCAGTTCTTTTTTTAAAAAAATTATTTATTTATTTATTTTGCTTATTTGGCTGTGCCAGGTCTTAGCTGTGGCATGCAGGATCCTTAGTTGTGGCATGGGGGATCCAGTTCCCTAACCAAGGATCGAACCCAGGCCCCTTGCATTGGGAACACAGAGTCTTAGCCAGTGGACCACTAGGGAAGTCCCCATCATGCAAGGCAAAGGCGCTTGCACTGTTTTACTTTCCCTGTCCTCTCTGTAGTCTCACTGCCGTGACTTGGCTGGGAAGTGGAAAGGACAGAGTAGTTTCACCCATCTGGCTGATTATAAGACTCTACTGCGAGGTAGAGTGGATTTCCTCATCCAAGATCCTAAGGCAAACCCTGAACTTGAGCTATGGCTGTTTTTGTTTTTTTTTTTTTTAGGGCTGATTTTAAAATGGGGAGAATATGGACTCAAGGTTGGGGAAAGGCTTGTATTTGGCTTTGGGACTCTCTAAGCTTATGGTCTCCCACCCAAGATCCAGCCAGATTGAGATGGAGAGGCTAACCTAGGGTCCCTCAGCCTTGCTCTCTGAGGGCATAGCTGCTTCCCCAGGCAGACACAGAAGAGCCCAGGCTGCCATTTCCACCAGAGGGGGCATCAGAATCAGGACAGTGATGATGACTTATAAGAAAGCTGCTGGAGAGAGGGTAATGCTGACCTCAGACAAAGGACTTGCTAACACCAGACTGCCAGGCTTTCACAAGGAAAGTGATGGGGAGCCCCATCCACTTCAAATCCTGTTATTTGAGGTCTGCTTCCTCCCACCTGGGGGCTGAGTGAGCCCTCTCAGTCAAGAGCTCTGACACTCTCCGGTTAGTATTCTGTGGTGTCTCATCCTGCCAAGCAAAAGCCCAAGATCTCAGCACCATGGACAGGGACCTCCTGAAAGGACATTTTCCAACAATGAAACCTGTAGATCTGCAGGGTTGAAAAGCTGAATGCATTTGACTGCATCTTTGACAAAGCTTCTCTGGCTTTCATGTGAATACCTCCAGGGCTGGGGAACTCACTACCTCATTCAGTGACCCACTGCAAAGTTGACGGTGCTGACTTTGAGAAAGATCTTCCTTGGTCACAACTGGTCTCCATGGGTCCTGGTTTCTACTCATTGGAGCCCTACAGAGCAGCCTAAACTCATGTGACTGATACACTCCCTCACACACTGGAAGGCAGCAATCAGGCTGTTTGACTTTTCATGAGTCTTAAGGATTATATTTTTTTAATTGTTATATAGTAGGGTTTCAAACAGCTTCTTCAATCTAGTTGATCTCTGGCTTCTTAATAAACTTTGGTTTATCTACAAATTTCTTAATTTTTCCTCCCTCTTTCCCACTTCCCCCACCCCCCCTTCTCTTCTCCTCTCCCTTCCATATATCTTTGTACATGACTAGGCCTCCTGGAGAAGGAAATGGCAGCCCACCCCAGTATGCTTGCTGGGAAATACCATGGACAGAAGAGCCTGGCGAGCTACAGTCCAAGGGGTCACAAAGAGTCAGACACGATTTAGAGACTGAACAGCAGACCTGCTAGGTGCCAGACATTTTGCTGAGGGTGGGGTCTAACAAACAGCTTATCTGAGCAGGGCAGAATAGAGCAGGGCTACCAACTACCCACCTAAGCTGCATTAACTTTTCAGGGGGAATTGAGTAGGGATGAGGGGAAAGATCAATTTTACTACTGCTTCATACTCTGATTTAAAGGTCCTTGTCATGTGTCCACAAGCTATACCTAGGCTACCTTCCTTCTCTCCACTCTTGGACACTCTTGGCTAAGTGGGTCTGGGTCTGGGACTTCATGCAGATCCCCACCGAGTAGCATCTTGTTGGATTTCCTTAGAGGAACACTTGGCCAGCTGGAAGGCTGCCTGGAGCTTGTGGACCCCCGCCCTGCCCCCTCCAACACGAAGACCATGCTGTGTAGACCCCCACTCAGTACTGTGGGTAAAAAAAGAAAAGGAGGCAGGAAGGAGCTGGCTCTGCTGCCAGCAGTCAGAGGACCTGCAGGAAGCATGGAGGAAGCCAGGCTCCCCACCCAGACTCTGCACCTGCTGCTTTGTCTCCATGTTGTGACATCCCAAAGTCAAACGTGGAAGCGCTCTTGTAATTTATTATGTAACTGCGGCTGGAATGCAGGACGACTGGAGGGTGTTGCTGCCAATCAGAAGTACGAGGGTTGGAGGCGGTGGGATGAGGAAAAACAGGAAACGCCCGAAAATCAGCCCTAGTGGCCCACAGGTGCTCCAGCCTGGACAGCCAGGACCCTGTTATCCTCAGATCGACACCAGCAATGGTGCACTTGGCCCTGAGGAATTTTAAGTTGGGGAGGGGTGCTGTGGTGATGGTGGTGGGGATCTGAGGTTTCTATAGCAACAAGCAGCTGCTGCATCTGATGTTTCACATCCTTCATTGTCCTCATTTTCCCCCTCCCTTCCCCCCTTCTTGTGCATATTTAATTGCAGTAACATTTCCAGATACAGTGTATCGCTCCTCCTGAAACAAAGGCAGGCTGCAGTCAGGGGGATGCATGGCGAGCAAGAGGGGAAGGAGGAATCAGGGGTATTATGTTAATCCCCACTGGGGGGACGTGTGCGACATCAGTTCTGCATGTTTGATGAGAATCAGATGATGGGCCCTGCTGGGGAAGGATGGAGAAGGGGGCCTGTGGAGTGAGAGGCATTCGGTGTGGAGGGGGAGGAGGCACAGTCCGCTGGTGGGGGGTTCAGAGGGTCCGGGACTCCAAACACAGCTAGCCTCCGAGGCTGGCTCCAGGGGGCTGCCCTGGCAGTCTGGCAGCTCATCCTCTGCAGCCCAGTGGGACCACCTGTCCTTGGATTGGGGAGAGGAGCCATTATCATCCCAATGTCTTGGTTTCTCCTCCTTGGAGTAGGCTGCGTCCAGCTGGAGGAAAGATGGAGTGGTAGGCAGGACCACCATGTCTGGCCTCCACCCTGAGGCCACTTGGACATGTTTGTCTGGGAGTATTTTTGGTTGTTACCAAAACTTAGGGGTGTGCTAATGACATTTAGTGGTCAAGTCAGAGTGACAACAACTGTTGTACTCTAAATGTCAAGAGTGTGCTCACGGAGGGTCATTTTCCCTTAGGCTCTAGGACGAGGGCATGGAACTGTGCTGCAGTGTGGACTCTGCCTTTGGCGCTGCCTGTCTGTCACATCTCAAAGTCTGCAGTATCGTCTGTGAACACACCCAAGACTGGGGAGTGCTGTGCGTGGTTAATGAATCTTTTCTTTTTATTATTACTTGAATACTCTACTATCCTTTCTCCTGGTGATCTGGTTTATGGAGCACCCATTACATGTTAGGCCAAGGACTTTATGAACATTATCTCATTTAATCCCCACACTCCTTTGGAATGGATATTATTGTTGTTACTAACCAAAGCACAGAGAGGTTAAATAAACCACCCACAGTCACACAGCAAATAAGGTGTAGCGCCTAGACCATTAGTCTACTTTCTACATTCCTCTAAAGCTCTGTGCTACGCTGACTCTCCCAGAATAACAGCACCTCTTATAGAGACACACATTTAGCCAGCCTCTGCTTGATTGCTTCTATCGGAGGGGTCTTCACTTCCTCACAAAGGCACACTCATCCATTCGATAGTTTGGCTCCATTTATCAAGTCTCCATGGAGCATCCCTGTGTGTTCAACTGGGTTCCACGGGGAAGTCCTGAATTTGGCTTCTGCCCTCTGGGATTCCACAGTTAGAAGAATGTTCTTCTACCAGGGATGCTTGAGCCTCTAGTAATGGGGGCTGGTAAAGGGTGTGGAGGGGGCTCAATGGAAGCCATTAGTGAGAAGAGGAAGATAAAGAGGGGCCAAGACACCCAGCATTGGGGACAAGCCCAGGACTGAGACTTAGGAGACTGAATTGGCACCCTAGCTCCACCACTAATGAGGAGGCATATCCTGGGTGGAATAGTGTCCCCCACAAAAGTGTCCATACAGAGCTTGTGAATGCAAACAGAATCAAGTTAAAATGAGATCATAATGGAATAAGGTCAATCCCAAATCCAGTATGACTGATGTCCTTATAAGAAGAGGGAAATTTGGACACAGGCAGGGACATACAGGGAGAAGGCCTGTGAAGACGGAGGTGGAGATTGCAGTGATGTAACTATGAGCAGAGAAAACCAAGGACCGGACTTCCCTGGTGGTCCAGTGGTTAAGCCTCCATGCTTCCAATGTATGGGTTTGATATCTGGTTGGGGAACTAAGATCCCATATGTTGGGTGGCATGGTCAAAAAAAAAAAAAAAGCCAAGGATTGCCAGTGACCCCAGAAACCAGACAAGAGGCAAGAAAAGATTCCTCACTGCCCGCCCCCCCACCACCCCCCGCTCTGTGAGCCTGCAGAGGGAGCAGGGCCCTGCCCACACCTTGATCTTGGACTTTTGGCCTCCAGAATCATGACACAGTGAATCTCTGTGGCTTTAAACCACCCCTTTGTGGTCATTTGTTTAGGCAGCCCTGGGAAATGGATGCAGGGTGACCCGAGGGAAGTCCAGTCCTCTCTCAGGCCCTCAGCTTCCCCACCCGTACAAAGAGGGAAAAGGTGGAGGAGATATGTGTTTTTAACTATGTTTGTATATTAGAATCATCTAAGGAGCTTTTAAAATTAAACTCAGAATCTCTAGGGGTGTGGCCTGGAAATTGGTATTTTTAAAAAGCTTTCTGAGTGATGTAATGTGAAGCCAGGGTGGAGAACCACTGGATTAACTAAACTGTAAGGCCCTTCACTCTGACAGTGGATGTCTCTATAATCACACCAGACTTCTCTGAGTCCCATTTCTGCTTCAGGAAAATGCAGATAATAAATAATAGGACTTAGGTCACACAGTTGTTGGAAGTATTGGAAGAACTAGATGAAAGATGAGTTACTGCATGGGACCGTCTCCAGCACTTGGGTGGTACTCGTTAAATGTCAGCACAAGTGGCTCCATCTCAAGAGATGGAGGGCTGGTCACTTTTGGGGGGCTCTCTGCCCCCTCCCATGGCCAGGTTTCTTGCAGTCTCCCCCTTCCTCCCAGGAACCTGGAACTAAAGGAGGCCCTTCTTGGCCATTCAGAGGCCCTGGACACAAGTGATAACTGAGCTGACAGCAACTTTTCTGTCTTTTTCCAAGAGGTCAGAGAGCTGGGCCTTGGAGACTCCCTGGAGCTGTAGTAATCACAGAGAGGTAATGCTCAGAAACCTCAGGGCTCCTGGCGGCCCTTGAAGGCTGGGGGAGAAAAATCTGCCCTCTGCAATGGTGGGCCCCTCTCTCTCCCTGCTCTCGGGAGGCGTGAGTTGGTAGGGAGAGGGTCCTAGGCAGAGGAGCGGGGGTGGTGAGGGTTTGCTGGAAGGTGTGAACTGGACAGATCCCACCCAGCCTCTAGAGCAAAGGAGGAGATGGAGCAGGACAGCAGCTTCTTTACTGGCCTCCCTGCTTCTGCTCCCACTCCATCTGTTCCCAGCAGGCCGCCAGAGTGATGCTTTAAAGCCTCAGTCAGATTCACGCAGCTCCTTTGCTTAAAGCCCTCCAATAGTTTCCCATTTCATTCAGTGCGAAAGCAGTGTTGGTTGCAAAATAGACCCTTGATAAATATCCCCAGAATGCAATGAATAAATACATGAATGAATAAATGAAAGAAACTTCCCCAAATTCTACCGTTGTTTAATCCTCATGTGCGACTCAGAAAAACCAGCTCCCAGCTCTAAATTTGCCTCCTCCAGGAAGCCTTCCCAGACTAGCCCACTCCCATTTCTGAGTGTTTCTATGTCTGGCAAACATCTTGCCACTGCTAATCATTTCCTCTACTCAATTAGACCTTCAAAAATAACTATTTGTGAACATTCAAAAGTCAAGATTTAATGGTATGGTAATTCCTTAAAAAATTAAAAATAGAATTACTATATGATCCAGCAATTCCACTTCTGGGAATATATCCAAAAGAATTGAAAGCAGGGTGTTGAAAAGATACCTGTTTACCCCTGTTCATAGCAGCATTACTCACAATAGCCAAGAGAAGGAAGCAAGACAAGTGTCCATTGATGGGTGAATGGATAAAGAAAATGAGGTCTATACATACAATGGAATATTACTCAGCCTTTAAAAGGAAGGAAATTCTGTCACATTGCTGTAACACGGACGAACCTTGAGGACATCATGTAAGTGAAATAAACCAGACACAAAGGGACAAATACAGTACGACCCTACTTATAAGAGGTACCTACAATAGTGAGATTCCCCGACACAGAGAGAATGGTGGTTGCCAAGGGCTAGACAGAGGGTGGAATGAGTTGTTTAACGTGTTTCTTGCTGTTGTTCAGCCACCAAGTCGTGTCCAACTCTTTGGAACCCCATGGATTGCAGCAAGCCAGGCCTCCCTGTCCCTCACTAACTCCTGAGTTTGCCCAAGTCCACGTCCATTGAATCAGTGTTACCATCCAACCCTCTCATCGGTGATGTTAAACATTAGTGAACTTTAAGCTGAAACGCTACTGAACACTTAAAATGGTTAAGATGTAAAATTTTACATTACATGTATTTTACCACAATTAACATGTTAAAAGTCAAGATTATGAAGAACTGGAATGAGTGTGTTTGATAGGTAGTGAGTGTCTTGTCACCAGAGGTAATTCAGTAGAGGCTGAAGAAGCAAGCACTGAGATACTGCAAAGAAGATGTAAGTATTAAGTGAGGGAAATAAACTGATACTCTTTAAGTTTCCTTCCTCCTAGCAATTTAAAAATTCTTAGCTTAAAGAAAGCTGAGTAGCGAGACCTCTTGAACATCATCTGTTACAGTGGTTTTTCAAGTCAAATCAGTGTGCATGTGCTCATTTCTACCCCCAGGCCTTTTGGGGTAGAAATGGCATGCTCTTTCCTTGACTCACACCCCGTCCCATTCAGTCTCAGCTGAAATGCCAGCTCCTTGGAGAGGCCTTGCCTGACCCCTTTATCAAAATTCTTGTCTTCAGAGCACATGGTGTTGAGAGAAGGAGTTATTTTAGCATCCAACTCCAGAACGTGCCTGGCTCACTAGATGCTCAGTTAGCACGTGCTGACTGAATGAATCCTGCAGCAGAGCAGGCATGCCCAATGGGCTGAGTCTGCTGCACCTCAGGCCTGGGTCCTGCGCCGAGATCCCTCCCACCCTGGGGTCTCTTCCCCCTCTAACCCCTGCTGCCACACTGCAATGATTTGGGCCGCTGCTCCCCCTTGAGGCCACTGATCCTTGTCTCAGTCCCCTAGCTCCAAGCTGAGACACTAAAACCAGACTGAGCTAAAAAAAAAAAAAAAAAGGAGATAAACAGTGACCAGAGCTGGGCAATCTGGAGTGTACACCTTGGCTGACTCATCTTCAGGGTCAGCCCCTAACCCAGGGGGTGACTCTACACTGCCTAGGAGCTCCTAAAACACGTGGGGACCCACGGAGGCTAGGCCCAGGGAGAGGGAGGGACAAGGACACCTCCTCTCCAGCTGGCCTGAAGCTCAACCCCCATTATCCGTCCCTGATCAAGACCTGCCTCCTCCTTAGGAGACTGGAGCAGAAACGCTGCCCTCGCCCACTAACAGAGCTCGCTGTTCCAGGATGGAACCACATGAGAGTCCCAGGGGCCGACAGTCAGACGAGGTAACGTAATACAGCCATGGTGGCAGCGTGGCACCCCGCCTCTCTGCAAACAGGCGGGCTCAAGAACTGAACTGCCCTGGGTGACTCCATCTCTCCTGCCTTGGGGTGAGTTCAGTCTGCTGCATCTTAGAGGCTTCCAGAGCTGGGCCTTTGAGAAAGGAACCTTGTGTCCAGGGACCTGTAGCAGCTTGTTGTCGCTCAGTCGTATCTGACTCTTTGTGACCCTGTGGACCGTAGCCCGCCAGGCTCCTGTGTCCATGGGGATTCTCCAGGCAAGAGTACTGGAGTGGGTTGCCATTTCCTCCTTCAGGGGATCTTCCCCAGGGATCGACTCCACGTCTTCAGCATCTGCAGGTGGGAGCCACCAGGGAAGCCCCACGCAGCAGCTCGGGAGGGGCCTGTGCTACAGTGGGTGTATGGAGCACTGTGTTTGGAGTCAGAAATGGGAGATTTGAGACCTACCAACCTACCGATGTGTGGATTTAGGAAAACCCCTTAATGTTTCTGGGATTCTGATCTCTCATCTCCAAACTGGGGACCCTCACCCCTGGTGTCTCTGGGCTCACAGGGTTCTTTTGTAGTGTCCACGTGATGATGGTTATGAAAGGGCTTTGTGACCTGTACTGCACTCTACACATGTAAGGAGAGGCTATTACCATAAGAAGTAATAACATACTTCATGTTGTTGCATAATATGAAGCATGTAAAAGCACAGGGCATATGTGTCCATGACACATCTGTGGGGTGTAGGTATTTGTGCAGGCATTGTGTTGAATGAATAAGTCCTGGCAGTAGAGAGAAGCTGGGGGTGGGCGACCCTGACAAGGAAGGTCCCAGGAAGCATCGGGAGGTGTGGAGTAGGGGGAGAGAGGCAGGAGGGATGTATGAAGCTTTTCTCTGAGATCAGGCTTTGGTCTCTTTGGTTCTCTTGTGTGAGAAGAGACAATCTGTCAAGCCCAGAGTTTCCCAGGGTGGCCTCAGGATGCCTCATTTGGCCCCCAGGGAACTCCCACTCCCCCCCCACCCCCCCAAAAAAAACCTGCAGTCAATACAGGTTACCAGTTCCTGCTCTGTCCAATAGAGATTTACAAAACAGAGGGGTCCTCCTGCTGCTTGGAGACTGCGGGTGGTTCTTGAGACTAAGGAGATGACTCACCCCAGTGGCAGGACCGCTCTCTCCTCCCAGGGCAGGTGGGTGGGGGTGATCAGTTCTTCAGGGCTGGCAGGGTTAGCCCTGTTGGGGGCCCGGCACCAGGGCAGCCTACGGGCACCTATTTGAGGCTGACTCTGCGAAGCACCCTCCTCTCACTCCTTTGTGATTCCTGCTGATGGTGAGGGCCCTGGGGGAACCTGCCAGCCTGGGTTTGGAAAGCCCAAAGGAAGCCAAGGCCCGGTTCTGCCTCCTCTGCTTTCCTTGCACACTTGGACCCCAGGATGTAATCCCATCACCCGAGACCCCAGGAAGAGAGCTACAGCATAGTGGAGATGCTACGGGGGAGTCTGGAGTCAAGTCCTGGCTCTGGCTGGCCTGCTTTAAGTCCTAGATCCGCCCAGTTATGGACTGATTTGTGTCCCCGCAAAATTCCCCTGTTGAAGCCTTACCCCACAGTGGGACTGTTTTGGGAGATTAGGTCTTTAAAGAGGGAACTGAGTTTAAATGCTGTCATAAGGGTCCCTAATACAATATGACAGGCGTCCTGATAGGAAGAAGAGATGCCAGGGATGTGAGGGCACAGAGGGCGGACCATGTGGGGGAGGGCGACCGTCTCAAAGCCAAGGAGAGAGGGCCCAGTATTGCGAACTTGGGCTTCCAGCATCCAGAGCTATGAGAACTACATTTCTGTTGCTTCAGCCACCTGGTCTGGTATTTTGTCATGGAAGCCCTAGAAGATGAATGTACTCCTCCTCCTGACATGCTATTCCCTGAGGACCCTCAGTGCTAAGATTCTGGAGTTGGGTCGTGCTCCATAAGACACCAGGGTGAGGACTGGAGGGCAGGAATGGGGAGGAGGACAGGGACGAGCTGGTCCTGACGGGCATCAGGTGGATCTCACAGGCTGGGTCAGAGAGTGAGAGCGTGAGAGGTGGGGAGAGACTGGTCCCCAGACCCCTCAGGGCGCCGAGAGCAGAGGGAGGGATGAGGTGGGCGGGGTGCCAGAGTAGGGAATGGGGCTGTGATCACTCAGGGAGCCTTGTCCACACTTGGCATCAACCATTCAGCCTGACCTGCGGCTGCATGGGGCATCCGAGGGAGCTGAGAGAGGGTCACACAGCCAGTCTGGGTCAGAGTAGAGCTGTCGGAAGAGGTCTCCTGTCTCCAGACCCACTGCTCTTTCCCCACAGAACTGAAATCAGGCAGACTGAACATTTCTGGGTCGTAGGGAGCCTGGATGGACGGAGGGTGGGGCCTTTGGTATGCAACTTAACAACCTCTGAGGGACAGGTGACAGGTGACTGCTTTCTGGCACAGGGGCTCTCAGGTGCTTGGGAAGACACCATGATCTTGTACTCATCTCCAAAGCCATGATGCCAGGCTGGGCAGGGGGCTAGCATGATGACAGGTTCCAAGTGGCACCACCTCCCACATGTGTCCCCAGGGGCCTGTGGGAACAGCCTCTGCCCCTCCTCTACCACCGCCACCTCTGAGAAGAGATGGCAAGTGGTCAGGGAAGAAGATGTGGAACTAAGGGGCGATGCCTGTTTCTGCCCCATAGGAGGGATCAGCTGGAGAAGGAAACCGCAACCCACTCTGTTATTTTTGCCTGGAGAATCCCATGGACAGAGGAGCCTGGCGGGCTACAGTCCACGGGGTCACAAAGAGTCAGACACGACTGAGCGAAACGAGGAGGAGGAAAAGGGATCAGCCAGATCCCCATCTTCAGCTCTGCCTTCGGGGCTCTATAGGAGATGGGGTTCCTGTGGGGACAGGTGTCTGAAGTCTCGGGAGGACCCGGCAAGCTGACAGCATGATGGAGCAGAGAAAGTCTGGCTTGAGTGAGATGCAGGGTTGGAACTGTGCTCCTCTCTCAAGCTGAATGATGCTGGATGAATCACAGAATCTCTCTGAACCTGTTTCCTAGGAGAGTGAAAAACGTCAATGAACATGTCCAGCACAGTACCTGGCACACAAATGGTCAGTGGTTACTGAAGGTCTGAACGATTGAATGAATAAATGAACGTATAACTCTCATAAGGGGAGCAAGCTCAGAACTTGATTGAGGTCTCAGACCCCAAGCCAACCATTCCTAGCACCTCCCAACTGCCCACAACTGGCCTCTCATAGCTGGGAGAATGTAAATTTCCAGGAAGACCAGGCTCAGCTCCCCAGGAGCCTGCTGACTGACCTCTCTGGGCAGCGGAGATCTAGAAGGGGGTCTGTGCTGTGTCTGGAGCAGCGCCCAGGGAGCTGGGGTTACCACAGTGGGAGCGCGGATGGAGAGTCTCGGGGAGGGGAAACTGGAGAGGGCCAGGGGCTAGCTTCTCTCTCTGCCTGAGTCCTTTCCTCTAAACACAGCTCTATCTCCCTGCACCACAGGATTAGCACACATCTCTCATTCTCCTATTGCAACAAGATTTTATTTCTAATTATGCTGTAATAAAACTGGAGCGCTCCCAGGCTTCCTTTCAAATGACTTGTACACACACTGCCGATCGGATCCTCCTCGGCCCCATTGTAATAGCATTTCCCTGACATTCATTAGACATGCATGAGAGGGGCGCTTTAAGAATAGAATTGCATTTAAATGGATTTGCTGAGAGAGGAAGATGAAAAAAAAAAGAGGCGAGCGGTGGGGGGAGACGGAGAGGGAGAGAGGTTTGTTGAACAAACTATGGAAACAAGATGCCATAATAACAGGGTGCTGAAATAAGCCTCTTTCTTCTCAGCCCTCCTCCTGCCGCACATGGTGGAGCCCAGCCGGGGAGCAGTGGCCTCCAACCCTCCCCCTGGAGCCCCCACCCCCACTTTTATGGTGCCCACTGCGGGGGTTACGCAGCTCCTTGCGCCCTGTGGCAGATGCTCATGGTGTAATAGAAATAACTGTTATTACAATTTGGGAAGGCTGCCTTGCTTCGACAGAACCCCAGTAGCCAGGCCGTCGCCTGCAGGAGCGGGGAGGGATGGTCACCGTCTCCCTGCCTCCATCAACCTCCACGCTCATCTTCAAGACCCTCACCCCGCTGTCCCTCCCTCTGAATGGCCACCCACACCCAGAATCCCCATGAGCCGCAGAGTAGCTGGCATTTTTCTTTCACCCTGGTTGGCTCTGATGCATCAGACACAGGAGATCCATTCTGACCCCAGGGCCTTGCTCCCTGCTCCCCACCGCCTCCCCAGAGCTCGGGCTTGCCCCATAGCACACACACTGGGTGTACCATAAATGGCCTACTATGGATCAAGGGCCTGCCTACTATGTGTCCATACCCACTGGTGGTCTCACCTAATTTACTCCCCTTCACTGTAGCATCTGATCTCACTGAAAATCATCCTGTGGCTTCCCATTTTTCTTAGGATGAAGACCCAAATGCTAAACGGGGCGGCGGAGGCCCGCCATCCTTCCTCTGGCCCTCCTTTGTTCCACCTCTGGCCCTGGCCCCAGCTCCAGCCACCACGGCCTTCCTCTGTCCTCCACAGTGCCCGGCCTCCGCCTCCTCCCCGTGCTTTGCTGCTGCTCAGAACACTTCTCTCACCTCCTTCCCAAAGTTCCCGCTGCCCCCATCCCCCAGAGCTCAGCTCACACTCCCTTCCGCAAGAAGACGCTCCCACCTGTCTTCCGTCTCCTGTCCTCTTCCCTGAACACTTGTCACTCAAGACCTGGCACTGTCCCAAGACTGCAAGCTGGTTGAGGGCAGGGCAGGGTGGGTCCTGGCTGCTGCTGTGATTCCATCCCGGCTCTGGGGTAAAGGCTCAAAACAATGGGAAGGAAAACGCACTGTGCTGGGGGCTTTCTCCTTTCATCTCGCCTTACTGTGGCAGAGGATTTTTCTTCTCAAAAAGATGAAGACACTGAGAATCAGAGGGTTCAAAGCAACTAGCCCCAAACCACAAAGCAGAGCTATCTGAACCCAAAGCTGTGCTTTTGCTCTGATGCATCCTGGCACCACGGGCATTCCCACTGGTCCCTTTCTGCATGGAGGGCCATCCACTCCCCTGCACTCAGCGAGGTCCTTCTCAAGCCCTCCTTCTTCTAGAAGGCCCCTAGAGAGTCCAGCTAGTGCAGACCGTCTCCCCTTCTGCAGACTCAGATTCTGGGGCTGCACCCTGGGACCCAGAAGGGCCTCTAGTTTCCCATTTGGATGTTCCCACCTGCTCCGCAGGATCATTCTTGTACCCCCAGTAGATTGCAGGTGCCTTAAAGAGCGCATGCATCACTCTTCTGAACCCCCAGTACCTCTGGGCTAGGGCTGCAAATACACACCTGGCAGAGCACAGACCTGCAGGTGGGAGAGCCGCCCTGCCACTTAGTACCTGCAGGGCCCAGAGAGGGACCCTCAGCCTCAGCCCCTCGTCCACAAGGTGGTGCTGAGGACACCGGGGCCTGTGAGGCCTCTGGTCTGCAGCAGAGACAGTGCCCCACAGAAGCTCACACTTCCCCTTGTCCTGTTCCTTCCCTGGGGCTCTGTTTGGTGACGATGGGGATGAGAAAGCTGGTCTGACAGTGTCCCAGAAGGGGGTGTGGCTAAAAGGGACACAGTACCATGGCCTCTCGAAGTCATCTTATGTGGCTCCAGGGGCCCTGCACAGCAGTGGAGACCATCCTTCTGTCCTTCCTGTCTTTGCCTCCAGACTCACCACCTTCCCGCCCCCAGGCCTGCTTCAGAGGCCTTCAGTGTCACACGCTGCAGAGACGATGCTCCCACGATGAGCGGTCAGAGCCCCCAAGGCTGAGAGCGGCTGGCAGGTTGTTCACCTCTGCCTTCCAGGCCCTGGCACTGCCCAGGCCTGGCCCAGGGTGTGTTCGTGAATGAGACCATGACCTCCATGAAGGCAGGGACTGCTCAGTTTTGTGGACAACAACCTGCACGTGGCGATGCTCAAAAAAATATCTGTTGAGTGAATGAATGATGAATGGGGCGAGCACATGAGTCTCAGCCTTCTTTTCCCCATGGTAAGTACTTAGGGTCTGAAGTCAGCCAAACTTTGGCTCCATCCATGTGATCTTCACAACATACCTGACCCCTCTGATTCCATTTATTCTTCTCTAAAATTCTGCCAATGATAGTTCCAGTCACACAGAGTTGGAGCTGTTGCAAGGATTAAAGCACCTGACTGGTGCCTGCATGGTGAAAGTTCAAATAAGCAATAGCTCTCATTGCTATGACTACCCAGCTTCCAGGGAAGGGAGATCCATCTAACGTCTACTTCAACCCACTTGGGAGCTTGGAGTGACCACTCATGTTGGTGGTTCTAGATTGTTCCCTAGGCAGTTTTGCTATTTTGAACATCTGTTTTTATTATTTACAGGCTAATCAACGTGACTCTGTGACACACCAGCGATGCCAGCTTATCAGGAAAGGTAGAAATGCTCACAGTCCCATCCACATTTGTATCTCATCAGTTCTCAAAACAAGTCTGTCTCAAAGAAGTGATGTTAACACAGAAGCACTTGCCCCAACTCTTCCGGCGCATTCACTTTCCCCCAGAGCCATGCAATCTCAGCACCTCTGGGCTCTAAATTACATCCTATGTACCTAGGAACCTCCTCTCCCCCATCTAGCCCTCTCTCATCTCTTCCTCCCCTAATTTGTAAGATCTGTACCCCTTACCCAGCTTCCACCAGACACTTGCTTTTTGTTGTTGATTTAAATAATGCATCAGTGGCATCTTCCTTGGTGGCAACACATGGGGGGAGGAAAAGGGGAGGGTGGTCGGGAGGTACTTCTCATTTAAGGACTTTCATTGCGTGCCAAGTCAGGGTGTTAGATGGTTCACATGCCTGGCTCCAGTTTAATCCCAAGAGCAGCAGTAGCATTCCCATTTTACAGATGAGAAGAGTGGGCTCATAGAGATGCAGAAACTTGCCCAAGTCACTCAGCTGGAAAACAACATAACTGGGATTTGAACCCAGCTTGTCTGACTCCACAGCTCCTTGAGGACAGACACCTCAGACCCTGCTATGGGATTTCCATCGGGGGGGTAGGTCTGTTACTGACATGAGCTGCTGACCACAGCCATCTTTCAGGGACATACAAACATTGAACGAGAAATGAGAAATAAACAAGGTGAACGCTTCCCCCTTGGCCAGGCACACGGGCAGGGCTATGCTCCTGGTGTGTGTATCTTCCGAGTGTGACACTGGCTCCGGCTACACCCAAGGCCTCTCAGCACAGCTCTGGCCCTGCCAGCTCCCCTGGGCACGCACTGCTACACCCAGCTTGCTCAGAGTGGCGCCAACTCCCTGGCTTCCCCACACAATCGGAATTCTGAGCTCATTCCTCACATAGGTGCAATTTCCCACCTCTCGCTCTCTGGCACTTTCTGTGTAATCGATCACAAAATTGTTCCCGAATTAACCTAGATTTAGCTCTAGTCACCCCTCTTCCAACTCCAGTGATTTCCTCTCTACCTCCTGGGTAGGTTACATCCTCCTGGCACCGCCCCCCTGTGCCTCTGCTTCTCCCTGAAAATCACTTACTGATGCAGAGGCGGGCTTTCTGCCTATCCTGACTCTCTGCTTTGCTCTCAACCATGGTTTAGGGGCACAGGACAGGCAATTCCTTTCTTCTCCCGCTATCTTTTCTTCGGATTCACCTTATATGCTGCTGCTGCTGCTGCTGCTAAGTCGCTTCAGTTGTGTCCGACTCTGTGAGACTCCATAGACGGCAGCCCACCATGCTCCCCCGTCCCTGGGATTCTCCAGGCAAGAACACTGGAGTGGGTTGCCATTTCCTTCTCCAATGCATGAAGGTGAAAAGTGAAAATGAAGTCGCTCAGTCATGTCCGACTCTTAGCGACCCCATGGACTGCAGCCTACCAGGCTCCTCTGTCCATGGGATTCTCCAGGCAAGAGTACTGGAGTGGGGTGCCATCACCTTCTCCATACATGCTGTACTTTCTTTTAATTAATGTTGAAGGGGCCATCAAGATTCCTCTGCACAAGTCCCTGAAAGTGTGTAAAGAGAAAGAAATTTGGGAGGACAAAGGTCAGAAGGAATTGGTACTAGGAAAGAGTCTGGGGATGTGAGTCAAAGCCGAAACAATAATTTCTTGGTCAATCCCAAGTATGCCCCACCCTCAGTAGCATTCCTGTCTTAAAAGAGCAGAGAAGGAGAAGAGCATGAATTGAGTTCCTACTGTGTATCAGGTACTATACTCCGTGTGTTACAGACAAGCATCATCATTCCCAATGTACAGGTGAGAAAACTGAGGCTCAGAAAGGCTGCGGAAATTGTGCCACAGACCCAGGAAGTGAACCCAGGTTCAAAGCTTGATACTGTCATCCACTGTACTGAACACTTCTGTATTCTCCTTTTCTAGGATCTTCTGAGGGATGCGTGTAGGGGGAGGGGTAGAAAGAAGGCAGTGGGGCTGGGGCACTCATCTCGCACTCTTCTGCCAGGTAAGCTCCAGCATGGGCTGTTGGCTCAGTGGTAAAGAACCCCCTGCCAATGCAGGAGACTGGGTTCGATCTCTAGGTCAGGAAGATCCCCTGGAGAAGGGAATGGAATCCCGTATTCTTGCCTGAGAAATCCCATGGACAGAGGAGCCTGGCAGGTTATAGTCCACAAGGTTGCAAAAAAGTAGGACACGACTTGGCAACTAAAACAAAGCTTCAGAAACACCTGCCTCCTTGGTCTTTAAGCTAAAGGTAATCCCGACCCCAGATCTGGCAGCTGAGGTGGGAAGGAGTTGGGGTGGGAGGGGGTGGGTCACAGCAGCAGAAAATCTGAAAGCCGCTGGCTCTGGAGGGAGTGAGCCAGTGAGGGCCTCGGTGTAATTTCACAAGGCCTCGGAGGCCCAGCGGCTGTGGGGGGTGTCCTGGCATATCAGCAGTCACACGATCAAAGAACAAGTAGAAATGAATATTCCTGAGGTGGTCCGGGGCCTCTGATACCAGCAGAGAATTACAGGACATGAGACAGGAGCATTACAGAATGAATGGGAGGGGACGAGAGATTTCCGTGGCTAATCCTGTTAACAAGACAATTTCTTATCAAACTCATTATGCTTTTCGAAAGGAGGGAGCAAGAAGGGGAATGTGAGGTAGGGAGAGTGTGATGGGGGCTGAGCCCTGGAGAAGGAAGGAGAGCTGTGGTTATAGAGACGCAGGTTCCAGGGAAGAAGGCCTGTGAGAGGCAGGCATCTGGGGAAAGAGAACTCTGCTCCATCCCTGCCCTGGGGGCCAGGGGAAGCCCCCTCCCTGACAGCTAAGTCCCTGCTGGGAATACCCTCCCTGCCCTGCCAGTTGTCTGAACCCATAAGTGCCCAATAGTTTGGCCATCTGATACGAAGAGCTGACTCACTGGAAAAGACCCTGATGCTGGGAAAGATTGAGGGCAGGAGGAGAAGGGGACGACAGAGGACGAGATGGTTGGATGCCATCACTGATTGAATGGACATGGGTTTGAGCAAACTGTGGGAGAGAGTGAAGGACAGGGAAGCCTGGCGTGCTGCAGTCCATGGGGTTGCAAAGAGCTGGACACAACTGAGTGACCAAACAACAACAGCTGCCTGGAGAAAAGCAGCCTCTCAATCCTCTTTCTTTGACCAAATCTCCATCTTGCTGCATCTCCCGTGGGTCAAAGAGGACCATCCCTGTCTATGCAGCTGCTGATCGAGCAAAGAACACCTTGGGTTTGCCAAGCGTGTTTCTGTCCAGCTTCTCACTTCTCTCCCCCATTCTGCCTCCGTGAGAGAGGCAGAGAGGGAACTACAGGGCTCAGATGCTGGCACTTAATAGCTTACGCTTTTGGGCAAATCACTTAACCTCTCTGAACAATCATTTTCTCATCTTGAGTATGAAGTGAAGTGAAGTCGCTCAGTTGTGTCCGACTCTTTGCGCCCCCATGGACAGTAGCCTACCAGGCTCTGCCGTCCGTGGGATTTTCCAGGCAAGAATACTGGAGTGGGCTGCCATTTCCTTTTCCAGGGGATCTTCCCAACCCAGTGATCGAACCTGGGTCTCCTGCATTGCAGACAGACGTTTTACCTTCTGAGCCACCAGAAAAGCCCAAACCCTGCCCTACCTACTTCACAGGGTCCTTGTCAGGATTAAGAGGACAACGTGGACAAGAGGACCTTGCAATCTGTGAACGATTTACACCAATAGAGGTGACTGTTAGGGTCATTCTGAAGTCGAGATAACAAGGTTAAGTGTCTTACTGGAGGTAAGGAGGTGCAAGTAGGAAGCCAGGGCTTGAAACTTTAGTTTCAAATCCAGTCATTTCTGCTGCCAGGAGATCACTCCATGGCCTTGTCTTTGACTAGACACTCACAAGGGACTTCATTTGGCACAAACTTAGTATCTGTGTATTAAGGGCCCATGACGCACTCAGAATTCTCCCGGGCTGGCCTGGGGAAACAAAGAGTGAGGTCAAGGACAGAGTCCTGATCCTTAAGAAGCTTGGCATCCAGGTGAGAAGGAGACGTCACATCCGTGGAGCAATGAAAACAATTCAAGTCAGGGTGTCTCCCTCATTCCCACAAAGACCCAAGGGCACAGCAAGAAGGGCCCGACAAAAAGCCATGGAGGATGGAGGGCTTCCTGGAGGACTCAGGCCTCTCAGTAGGTGCTAAAGGATGTGTGGGGTGTAGATAGATATACAGAAGTCAGGGGAACATTCAACATTTATGGAGCACTTATTATATACCTGGTGCTGTGATGAATTAGGGACAGATACAAAGACGCTGACAAAGGTCCTTATAGTCAAAGCTATGGTTTTTCCAGTGGTCACGTATGGATGTGAGAGTTGGATGATAAAGAAAGCTGAGCGCTGAAGAAGTGATGCTTTTGAACTGTGGTGTTGGAGAAGACCCTTGAGAGTCCCTTGGACTGCAAGGGCAGAGGAAAATGGGGAGTTGTTGCTTAATGCAGAATTTCAGTTTGGCAAACTGAAACGGAACTTAAACATTACTGTTTAGAAGATGGAAGCACAACAATGTGAATGCACTTAATACCACCGCACTTACAAATGATGCAGATGGCAGATTTTATGTTATGCGCATTCTAGTGTAATGAAAAATAATAACAAAAGGACGGATTCTGCTGGCACACACCTTTCAGCCTTTGCCCTTCCTCGTTTTTTTTCTTGCTAAAAAGATGGGTATGTGGCTCAGAAGCACAGAGGCTGTCTGGTAGTCATGAGGGTGGCAAAGCAGGAAGGGAAAAGAAGTCTGGTTTCTTAGCAACTGGGCCAGCCCTGAGCTGCCTACTCCCAGACTCTGGTAGATGAGAAAAACAGCTCTCCAACTTGGCTGAGCCATTGCTGATGACTTCTTGTTACATGCAGCCAAATGCCATCCTAACGGAGGCAGTTTCTGAAACTCATTGCCTCTGGCTGCTTCCACCCCTCCAGCCTCTTGTACTATCGTCTTCCTGCTCCAGCTACTCTGACATGATGGGACTCTATATCTCCTGGAAACGTCTGGCCCTGTGCCTTTGTGCCCCTCAGGCCCTCTGCAAGCCCTTCCTTCCGAATGGCCTCCTTTATTGGCCCAAAGGCATCCTCCATGGCCTTCTGCATTCAGGTTGGGCACTGCCCTGGATGGGTGAGTTACCTTTTGTCCAGACTGCGCTAGCACTCCATGCCCGGCTCTCTCATGGGATTCATCACTTTTCTCAAGAGGGGCTATTTTCGTGTTCTCTCCCCTTTAGATAGTGAGCTCCTTGAAGGGCAAGATCTATTCAGGTCTGGACCCTTAGTATTTCAAGGCAGGTGATGGCTAAGATGTGTGGACCAGCACCTTCGTGATTTCCAGGGGCTCACAACTGGATGAGGAGGATTCAGACCCATAGAAACGGTTCCCTGAGAGGGGTGGCCTGAGGCTCTAGGGAACCCAGAGGACCACGTGACCGCTCTGTCAGAGACAAGGTCACCATTGAGCTGGGGTCTGAAGGACACCTCTTCAGAGGGGTGTGGGATGTCTGTCTCCTGGTGTGGGGGGTCCTGCTTCCCAGTGTGGGGGTGAAGGCATAAGGCATGACAGGGCTGGGGGCCTCTGGGAATCAGGGCAGAGCAGGGGGCGATGACATGATGGGGCCAGAGTGTCAAGAGCTTGCCTTGTAGCCTCTGCGTGGAGGGGCTGCTGAGGAGAGAGTGTCGTCGTGGTTGGGGGCTCAGGAGCCAGGCACACAGTCAGTGCTGCACACCTGTCAGCTGAACCACCATGATCCACTCTGATTCATGAAAAGCTCTCTGGCAAAAGTGTGGAGGATGGCAGCAGGGAACCCGGAGAGGGCAGCAGCAGGAAGCCGGCTCAAGCCTTTGCAGGAGTCGGGCAGGGAAGGGGGAGGGGAAGGGGGATGAAGGGGAGGAGGGAGCGAGGAGACTGCAGTCTGGGGCCAAGACCTGACTCTGTCCCTTACTGATGTCACTTAGGCCAGTTTCCAAGGCCTTTGTGCTAGTTTCCAATGAGCCAAAGAGGGTTCATCGTGGGACCCAACTCAGGCACGTCATGTCAGTTACACGAGACTAAAAGTTACAAGTGATAAGCACGAGGCCGGGCTCACAGGTGCTCTGTGACCCTTGAAGGAAGCTGGGGGAGCAGGATTGTCCTTAGCTCCCGTGGGAGGTTTATGGACAAAAAACCTGTGCATGGAGCTGAGGGGTAAACTGGGGGCTACAGGAGGTCCAGGGGGTTGACAGGGGAGGGCTGGAAGGCAGAGCCTTTGAAGGCCAGGGCAAGGAGTCTGGGCTCATCTGAAGGTTTCTGGGTGGTGGTGTGTAGGATGGGAAAAGTGCTTTAGAAGGATGAATTGGGCTGTGTCTACAGAGGAGAGAAGGGGAGGGAGAAGGAGAGGGAGGGAGAGGGAAGGGGAGAGAGAGAGAGGCTAGGGACTGGGAGGTGAGTGAGAGAGAACCAGACTTTTTCCTTTCCAAGCTCACAGTCATCAAAGTCCAGTCTCTGCCCAGTCTCTCCCATCCTCCAGCTTGGCCCTACTAGTGGGTCCAAGAGGAAGTAGGTAGAGGGGACATGGAGAAAAGCTAGAGACAACAAGATCCTATCAACATACCCTACATGAGATCCTGCTTGACTCCAGAGCCCATGTAGCAGGGACTCTGCCTGGCACTGCAGCCACACCACCTGTGTGCCCGCATGAAGGACGGGAGCTGAAGAGATGGATGTGCTCATGTCCTCTGCCTCCAAGGGAAGGTCAAGTGCTCTGAGAAATAAACTTGTCCAGCAGGATTTACATGCACTGGAGGAAGTGTTGGCATCATTTTGCAGCCATCCACCTAGAACTTAACAGTCCATTTAC
Organism: Bison bison bison; assembly: GCF_000754665.1. NCBI lineage: Eukaryota > Metazoa > Chordata > Mammalia > Artiodactyla > Bovidae > Bison > Bison bison. The sequence continues at coordinate 6,979,248 of NW_011495071.1, forward strand.
CTGCATCTTCTTAGCTGTGATGCTGATCCACTTTTGTTGGGTTAAATTGGTTTTGTGGGGAAGAGAGTGCTGATAAAGAGGTGACATGTTGGCATCTCCCCAGTAAGAGGGGAGCATTGTCTTTCCTGCACATGGATGCAGGGAAGGGCCAGTCTAGACAGGACCAGGTGGGCTAGAAGCTGGACTAGACCTTGGATGAGGGATCCTTTAAAACAGGCATGAGGATTTCTTTGGAGGCCTTCGTGGTAATACTAAAAGAAGTGAAAATGTTCCCTAGAAACCCTAGTTAGGGTCAAGTGTCACGGATGGGAGGTCAAGTGCCATGGGGACCTGGGGAAGCAAGTGCAGAGACTGAGTTTGGCAGAGGAGGCTCTGAAAGGAGACAGAAGGGACCTCCTGGGTGAGGCTGCAAGTGCTCCTGCCATTGCAGGCTGCTTCCCTGGGACAGACATGGACTCGGGATCCCTGGCTTCCGGGGAAAAGGCTTGACCTTGCTCCCTTCTGTACCTTTGCAGAGCACGGAACTGGCTCAGGCTTCCTGTCCTGGAGGAAACCAGGCCCCTCTGGGCCCGTAGTCCCAGTCCCACTCCCTGCTCCCCCCTGCCACCCCTCCCCTCAATTCCAGGCCCCAGTGTCAACAGAGAGGTTGGGTGCAGCAGAAGTCAAGGGGGAGTGGAGCTTCAGCTTCCCAGAGCCCCAGTCCATCTTCCTCCCTTTCGTCTGAGCAGAAAACAAGGGATAGGCCCCAGGCTCCAACAAAGCATTTTCCTATGTGCAATCTGCATCTGCTGTCTCCATCTGGGGTGGCCTGGTTTTAGGCAACTGGAGGAAAGAGCAGTGGCTCTAGCTAGAGAAGGAGTTTAGTCCAGTCCGGGGTGTAAACTGGTGGTGGTGGCAGTGGGAGGGGAGGGGGCGTGGCTCTGAGGTGAGGAGAAGGCCAGAGGGGACAATCCCCAGGGAGACAGCATTAGGGACCAAGGGGGGAAAGGCCTAGGACGGTGGTTCCCATGGTGGGGCAGGGGTGACTGCCCCTCAGGGGACAGGAGCAGTGTTTGGAGACGTTTTGGTTGTCACAACTGGGTAGGGGGAGTTGTCATTGGCATCTGGTAGGTAGAGGCCAGGGATGCTACTAAACACCCACCCCACAAGCACAGGGCAGCCCCTCAACAAAAGGTGATCAGGTCCAATATGTCAACAGTGACGAGCTTGAGAAGTCATGGTTGGGTGGAATCAGAGGAGAGAGGGGGGAAAAAAGCAGGGAGGAGGGGAATGGGGAGTCAGCTCTGATCAGTGTCTCAGGCTCAGGGCAGCACTGGGTGCTGTGGGGTCAACAGAAGGAGCAGTGGCCATTCAGCTGTGAACAAGCTGAGAAGCTGCCATCAGGACCCACTACACCAGGTCCAGGTGCCCTGGAGAAATGCAAGGTAAGGAGGAGGCCGGGCTGAAGAGGGGCAGAGAGAGATAGGACCAGCCTACAGACCTGAGCAAGGTCAAAGGCCACATGAGGGTGCTGTTCAGGTGCAGAGATGCGTGGGTTGGCCGGGGTGAGTCAGAGCCAGGTTAGCAGGAGCTGGGGTGTAGGGTTGGGATAGGGGAAGGGTCTGCCCTAAGCTCAAGGAAGCTGCAGCCCAGGTCAGAGCTCCTGAGGCCAGTTCCCCAAGTGAATAGGTCTGGCTGTTGGGAGCAGGGTGGGGCGGGCAGGCAGAATGAGCAGAGGAGGGGCTGAAGTCGGCCTCTTCTTGGAAGGGAGGAGGGACCACTCTGACCAGGGACATATTGAAGAAGTCAGGGGCTGGAGAAGACTGCATTCTATTAGCGATGAGGATGATGCTGATGATGGAAATTCTAATAGTTCTAACACAGCTGCTGGCTGTTGAGCATCTGCTTCATGCCAGGCACAGTGGTAGATGTTTTAATAGAGTATCTCATTTAATCAACATGATAACTCTGTGCAGTACACAAAGAAGCCCAGAGGGGTGAAGTGATGGTCCAAGCTGGTGAGAAGCAGCCTTGTCGTCATCAGAGTCCCTGTCTCCACTGTCACATCCTCTCAATACCTTCTATTGGTCCTCTCATCTGATACGCACATGGCCCCATGAAGCGGACAGGGCAAGGACCACTAATCCTCTTTACGTTGAAGAAAATTGAGGACACCCAGTTTACTAGTGGGAAAGACAGAATTAGAACTCAGCCTGTTGACTCCTAGCTGAGGCTATTTCCAGAACTCACTAGAACTTGGAGAGGGCAAGCATTCCTGCCCCGCTTCTGCCTCTGCCTCTTCACAATGGGGGTATTGCATCCAGCTCCTGTGCCGCTTGCCGGAGCCACCCCACCAGCTCCCTGGACCAGGCCTGGGAGAGGCCCATGGGCTCAGAGCACATTGGCGTAAGATCCCGCCCAGCCATCCTGGCCTCCGGGGCCTGGGCTTTCATCTTGGGCATGCCAGCACTGTTTCCTCCCCACTGCCCATCCCCTCGAGGCTTTCCTTATTATTGCAAAATTAATCTTCATTTACTAAATAATTCATGAGGCAGTGACAGGAAATGCTTAACAAAGCGTGAACTCCCCAGTCCTGGCCGGCCTGGACCATGAGCTGTCCCGAAGCCTGGGCTCCGGGGCTGCCCAGGGACAGAGATTGGGGGGTGGGTACCAGGGCTCCTGGGCACAGCCACAGGTGAGCAGAACAGCTCAGGCTGCAGAAGCAGATGCTCCAGGCGATTGGGGCACAGGGATCACTAGGGAACATGAAGCACACTGGGCATGTGTGCTGTGTGGGATGGCACCCCTCTACCCCGGGGAACAAGGCCCTCCTCTCACCCGAGCAATGCAAGGTGGGCAAATGCCCTTTTCCTCGTGCACCTTCAGATCACCCCTTAACATGCAGTTAGACTGCACCCAGAGTAGTGAGCGCTGAGCTCTGCATCAGGAGGCTGTGTCCTGACCACTTCAGCCAAGAGATCCTGGACCCTTGCTTCCCATCTCCCAGCTCTGGCTTCTTTGTGCAGAATGAGGACTTGGCCAGATGACTTTTTAGACCTCGCACAGTAGGGGCACTCTGATGTCACCACTCCTTCTCTTAAACCCCCACTGTGGCTTTGTGCTGCCGTGGGGATAAAAGCCGAACTCCTTTGTAACTTCCATGAGCCTTTTCCTGATGAGGGTACTGCCCACGTGTCCAGCTGTCCCCTGCCGCTCACCTTAGTCCATCTGCTCAGAACCACATAGCCTTCCCCAGTTCTCTCCTTCTCCTTGGGGTCTCTGCCCAGGAAGCCCCCTCCCCCCACCCGCCGGGGATGATTCCCACCCCATCTGCCCCCTCCACTAACATCCTGTCTTCAGTTGTAGCTCAGCTTTCACTTCCACTGAACACTCTGCAGGAACCACTTGGGACGGGCTGGAAGCCCCTTGTACACACGGCAGAGCCCCTGGGCTCCTTGCCCACCACCGTATGCATTTGCCTTTG
>NW_011495071.1:6982810-6986210 GCF_000754665.1 Bison bison bison
CATTTGCCTTTGACACGTTCCCCTGTTCAAGCATGTGCTCCCTGAGGATGGGATAAGCACCAGCTTATCCCCAGTGCCCTGCACAGCATGGCTTGGTGTATGTGGAATGAATAGATGATTGCACGCAATGATTCCATGGGTGTAGAAGCCCAGGTGGAACACCTTTCAGGGCAAGGATGGGGGGTGAGGGAAGGAAGGGGGTGGGTAAGCAGCCAAAATAGCCTCACAGCCTCTGCTGGAGAGAGAGTGCGGGAGAGAATGGGCTATTATAGATGGCTGATGATGCAAGCCCTTCTGCCTTCAGCCTTGGTTCAGAGGGGCAGGCGTTCTGGGTCTGTGGGTTTGACAGAGTATGGATGTGGCCCTCTAAGGTGCCATCCTTCCAGGAGGGGCTGAAGAGCTCAAGCTCCCATTAGTAATACATCATGAGTTCCCAGGCAGCCCCTTGAGCCCCACAAATGCTCCCCACCTAGAGCACGCCTCTTCCTGAACACATCACAGCCCTTCTCCCCTTGCGCCTGGACTCCATGCAACCCTCTGTGGGAATGCCGCCTCCTCTGTGTGCTTCTCAGATCTCCTTAGAACTGTTTCTTGCTCTGAACCCTCATACCTCATGGCGTGTGTTTAACGCTATTGTGAGTTGCACTGAAATGTTGACATGTGGGTGTCCTTGGTGGAAGGTAAGTTCTCGGAGGCCCAAGGTCAAGGAAGCATCAATTAGTGGAAACCAAAAGAGTTGGGCTGAATGTTAGTTCTCTGCCAGTAGCTGACACAGAGTAGGCACTTTGTGAATGAATGAATGAATGAATAAAAGTGCTTCACATTTCAGGACTCAAGTTCCTTCTTTCCCATATTATAGGAATGTTGTAAGGCTGATAGACCCTGCGTAGAAAGCTCCAATGTAGAAAATAAAGGGCTACTATTATTGCTACTCATTGGGACTTCCCTGATGGTCCGGTGGTTAAGAATCTGCCTGCCAATGCAGGGGACACAGGTTCAATCCCTGGTCCAGGAAGATCCCACATGCCACGGGCAGCTAAATCCATGCGCCACAACTACTGAGCCTGCACTCTAGAGTCTACACTCACAACAAAAGCACTGCAGTGAGAAGCTGCACGCAGCAACGAAGACCCAGTGCAGCCCAAAATAAATAGGTACAATTATTGCTATTCATCAGCGTGCCCCACCCACACCTCCCATCCCAGACAACTGCTTACTGACATGAGATGAATGTCAAAAACCACACCAAACACAATTCCTGGTTGGTGTGCCATCTGCCCCAATGCCAGTCCTGGGGGGCAATTGGCTGCTTTATTATAGTGTGCTTATTTCTTGCACATAGAAGGAAAGTTAAAAGAGATTCAGGAAAATGAGGATAAAGGAAAGAGAGGAAAAAGCACACCCAAAGAACAAACCAGCATCGTACAAGGTAGACAGCGCTGCAGGATCCACGGTGCAGGCAGCCCAGCTTAGCCCTCACCCCCAAGCCTCCAGCTCTAGAAGCTTGTTAAATACTGAACCCCGACTGTGGTGGAAACCAGGCAGGGCTGGGAAGGAGGGTTCGAGGGCCAGCTGCATTTTAAAAACAACTGATAAAAGCTCCTCTCCTTGTGAACTTTCTACCTCCAAACTTTCACAGATGTGAACAAAGCTATACGCCAGAGGGAAATTGAGTCTCATCGGCTGCCCTGAGGTCCTTAACGCCCTCCTGTGTCATCTGGGCTGCCTCTGTCATGGCGTGCGTGCCTCTCACGTTTGCTGTTCGTGCTTAGTTTTGAGGCATTTCACCACCATTACGTTAACTCCTTCTTGTTTGGAAAATGTAAAGGCAGCAAGTGTTAAGTGCTGGGCAGAAGAGGAAAACTATTAGCATGGGTACTGATGTGGGGAGAATCTGAAAAGTGAGAAGCCGAGAGAAAACGACAAATGTTGCCCTGCTTCCCCACGGGATGAACTGTGTGGCAGAGAGGACCACGCCGAGGGCAGAGAGTAAACCACGCAAGATGTGAGAAAGGCAGGCGGCAGACTGAGTTGGGGGTGAGACGCCCCACCCCACCCACCCCATGTACAGGAGCTCAGAGCTGCAGAAGAGTCAGTTCATCTGTGAGATGGGCAGACGTCTCTTGGATAACTGTCTCCCTGACCCCAGGGTCTGATGACCTGACCTAGTTTTCAGTGTTTATGCTAGTCACAGATAATATTTTTGAATGCTCACTATGGCTCAGGCACTTCATGTGGATTGAGTTACTCTATCCTTCCAGGTAATTTTTATCATCATCATCATCATTATCATCATCTATTTTATACGATATTTGTTTTAGGGAATGGAGACCTACAGAATAACTTGTGCAAGGTTAGAGAGCTGGTCAAGTGAAGGAGTCAGAAGGTAGGTTATCCTCTACCCCTGCTCGCAAATTGCAGAGACAGAACATGAACTCAGTCCCCTTAATTCCCATCCTGCCTCCCATCACACCAAACTACCACCTTTAGTTTTTTCTGTACTAATTTTTGCTAAGGAGAAGTCAGAAAGGCTTCAGGGAGGTGGTGACATTTGAACTGGGTCTTGGTGGCTCAGATAACTGTTACTGGTCAAGTTTCCTTTCCTTGTAGGCCAAGAGAAAACTACATTTCCCAGCTTTCCCTGCAGCCAGGTAGGCCTGTATGACTGAACAATGGGGTGCAGGCTGAAACGATGCACTCACTCCAGACCTGGCTCCCAAGAGCTGCCGCATGTTCCTCCACACTCACCTCCTCTTCTCCACTTATTGGCCACATACCTGGATTTCAGTGGAAGACTCTGAGACCTCAGGAGAAGAACCTGGCTGACTCATAGGGATGTGATGTGAGAAATAAACTTGTAAGGTACTAAGTCATTGAGATCTTGGAGCTGTTTATTACAGCAGATTGCTTACCTTCTGTTAGAGCCCTGAAGGATGTGTTTGCAAAGACAAAGAAAGTGGAGAGGACTTTCTGAGAAGTGAGACCACCCTGGGCAAACTTGGGAATGTGAGGGAGCATGTCAAACCAGCAACCTTTAGAGAGGGAAGAAGACAAATGAGCTCGAATGGTGGGGGCCAGCCAAGAGAAGACCTTGAAAGCTGTTTTGGAGATGATGGGGGAACTCAGGGGGCTTAACGCTAAAGACTGACATGTTTAATCTGAGTTTTAGAAAGATCATTCTAGTGCTTGTTTCCTCAAGACCTTTCCAAGGAATCCTGGTCTTGAGAACTGGTCATAGAAAATTTGGTCCTGCCTGCCCCTGGGGATTCACAACACATACTAACACATCGATCAATTTCTAGCCTTTACTGGTTTACCTGCTTCATAGCACTTGCCACTATTTAAAGCTCTCATTTGCTTATCTTCTATCTCCTTCCACTAGAATACAAGCCCCGTGAGA
>NW_011495071.1:6986310-7004738 GCF_000754665.1 Bison bison bison
TGAGAGCCCAAAACTTGTCTGTCTTATTTACCACCCATTCCCAGTAGCTAGTCGCATACCCGGCACTTGGCAGGTGCTCATTATATTTTTGGCGACTGAGCAATTAAAGGCTCTGAGAAGTCCTGTGTAAAGAATGGGTTCACTGTGTGTGTGAGACCAATTACAATTTCCCTGACTATCACACTGTGGAAATGCTGTTCTAGTGCCCAGTGGCAGATGGTGGAGTTCTTTGCTGACTATGCCTACCGACCCCAGGGAACACTGAGGGCCACAACCCTGCATGTGTTGGGGGTGGGGAGGTTCAGCTAAAATACAGGGATGCCCCCGGCCAAGGCAGCTGGAAGCTGGTGCTGAGGCTGGGGCCTTGCTCCCTGAAGAGCTCAAAGTGGGATTAGGTCTGCTCCCCGCCAGCCTGGCTCCACGCCAGCTGCAAGGCCAGATTTCCACACGTGGCAGCTGAGGGGAGAGGCTAAGCTCTGAGGATTAATGCCAGCCTTGGGCAGGACCCAGCTCCCGAGTCAAATGATCTTCAGCTGGGCACCAGGAGCTCAGGCAAATGAGATAATGGAATCCAAGCTTCATCAGGGGAAGAGGCAGGGTCCAGCGACCCGAGCCCTGGTGGGGAAGGTATGCGTAGACCATCAGGAGCATCCTCCCTGCTTCCTGGGCATTAGATAGAACTCGCTTCCCAGCCCTCTCTGAGCTGTTCTGGGACCAAGACTTCTCCAAAGCAGTGGATATCCAAGTTCTAGTTCCCCTTCTGTGGTGGGATGCAGCCAACGTGAGACCCTAGGGGTGGGGGAACCATAAGATGGGAGAGGGCCTGGGTGCCTAGAGTCACCTACAGACCAGGCCATCACGTTGGACATAAACCTCTACTGTGTTTGAGCCAATATAACTTTGAAGATCCATAGCCTGGCCCACCCTGTTGTGCGTGCTTGTGTGTGTACACACACAGACACACACATATACACACGATGTATTTAATCTTGTATGTTTTGTGCATTCAGGGCAAGGGGGAGAAAATGATGAAAAGCTGCCTATTTAACAGTCCCTGCCCTCAAGGAGGATACAATATAGTTGGAGAGATGAGGCTGACATGGGCGACAGGTGTTTAGCCAGGCTCCACTAAGCGTGATTGAAACGAGTAAGTCTTCTGACTTAGGGAAGGCATCTCTGATTCTGCTGAATATCAGGTGCTCATGCTTTAAGGACAGGGAGGATTTGGTTAACAGAGTGGAGGGGCTGGGCCTTCCCGGAAGGAAGGACAGTGGAATAAAGGCTTGTCTGCAGACACGTGCATTCCGGGGCTTCTCTGGGTGAGCTGAATCCCCCACGCTATTGCTCTAGGTCCTCCTTCTGGCCTTCATGCAGGACATGCCTTGAGGGCGAGGCTTCTGCGGCTGGCATCTGGGGAGCCAGGGTGTCTTGGGCTTCGACCTCACACACCTCTTGGGGTCCTGGGTCCTTCCCATCCCTCCAGGACAGCCATTCCCCTGGGTGCCCAGGACTGCAGTGGCACAAGCTCAGTGAGGAGTCGGCTCCCTCTAAGGCCTTCTGGGGGATCCCCCATCCCTGGAGTGGAGGGCTGGCTCCAAAGTTGCTCTAAGGTGGGCTTGTGTTGGTCCCCTCCTCCCTCCTGGGTCCCTCCAGCTCTAAAATCCCAGGGTTTTCTGGAACTAGGAAGGAGGGCCAAAACTCCTGTTCCAGGAGTTGGGTGGATGGGAGGGAGGTTTAGAGCACCCACCTGACCTCTGACCTCGACTCCCAGGCCACCCTGGGCAGGCCTCTTTCTGGCCCTTGGGTCTCAGTTATCCCCCGTGGGATCCAGGTCCACAGCAGGACCAGCGGGCACTGTGTCATTAGTGGAGGAAGGAAGAGCACGTTCTGAGTCCTGGCTGGTCCCCAGAGGCCTGTGCCCAGGGGTGTCTGTGCTGCTCTCAGAAGATCCTAGAGACCCCTCCACTGTGAGAAGACGAGGTGGGGTGCGGCTGGTGGTGGGCTCAGGACGGGGCTGCCTGCTGTTATTACCTGGAAGCTGAGCTCTTGTGGTCTGCTTGTTCCCTGCCCTCTGTCTCAGACAAGCCTCTGCCAGACAGCTATGGGGTGGCCTCTCCTCCGACCCGCAGGCCCTTTAGCATCAGCCCTCAGATGTGAACCCCAGGAACTTGCATCCTCTCTGCAGTGCCTCTGCTGTCATCTCTCCTCTGAGGACCGTTCCAGGCATGCGGGCCCCTGAGCCTGGCTCCCTCCCACCCCCCAAGGACAGAGGTCGAGGCCCCAGACCAGGTGAGCTCTAGGGCATCAGGTCCTCTGGCTCTCTCACCTGCCTTCGGGCCCACGGCAAACCCGGGAACCCCATGGGCACCAGCACCAACTGCACCACGTGAAGAAAAATGGAGTCCACTGCACAGGCCTGGAAGGGGAGGCCTGGCCCGGCAGACCTGGCCACGTGAAACCGCAGGGGCCCTGGTCCATGTGAGCCAATGGGGTTTCAAGGGAAGCTCGGTTATGATGAGTTGCCTGGAAGGGGAAAGGCTTCCAGGGGACCTGATGATCAACTTTAAATCAGTAGTTCTTGGGGCTTCCCTGGTGGTCCAGTGGTGAATCCATCTGCCAAGGTAGGAGACACGGGTTCGATCCCTGGTCTGAGAAGATCCCACACGTCGGGGAGCAACCAGGTCTGTGCACCACAACTATTGAGCCTGTGCTCCAGAGTCCTGAGACCGTAACTGCTGAGCCCACAAGCTGCAAGCACGGAAGCCTGTGTGCCTCAGAGCCTGTGCTCCACAGCCAGAGAAGCCACCATGGTGAGAAGCCTGCGACCACAACCAGATAACAGCCCTGCTTGCCACAACTAGCGACATGCCCTCGCAGCAACAAAGAGCCAGCACAGCCAAAAATAAATACATAGTTTTAAAATAATAGATCTAATGGTTCTCAATCTTTGCATATTAGGGTCACTTTTCAAAGTTCGGAAGCCTCGGCTCTACCTGTGAAGTTTGAGTTTGTAGGCTGGGATGGGGTCCTGGCATCTGCTTTTGCTGGAGATCCTGGTGCACAGCTGGGGCTAAGGGGCTTGTCCCTGGCCTCCCTCCCGCCTAATTAAGGCGCTGTGATTCGTGGTCTCTATAGCAGGCAGGGCTCTTCTCTCCACACACCGTGGTGTGCTGTAGGGTGGCTTTCAGAAAGTCAAGTCTGTGTCCACATGGCTAGGGAGAGAGGCCTGTCTGAACTGTAGAACAGAGAGAGGGTGGCTGGTCCCGGGGTTCTTGTCTGGTCCCTGAGTCCTTGCCTGGGCTCTGGGTAGGATGCACAGAGGTCTGGAATTCTCAGACTCTGCCTCCGTGAAGGCCAGCCTGTCTCCAGTGATGCTCCTGTCCTGTCCTTCATCAGCAGAGCCTGGCTCTGAGCTGGATCCCACCAGCTCCCTGTGATGACTCCCGTGATGAGGCATCCGGGCCCTTCACCCAAATCCTCCGGGACCACCTGCTTCCACTTAACAATAGCATCTGCGAGCAAGTTGCCGTGGGAGGGCTGTTGGCCCGCTAGGGGCGAGGGCCTCATTCTCGGCTTTGCTAACTCCACATTGGTCCATGAGGGGGTTTTCATCCAAGGAGAAGGGTCAACCATCTTTCCAGGGTGTGAGGGGGCTGCCACCATGGAGCAATCACTGACCTGGCTTACCCAGCGGGTGCGGCCTTCCTCTTCCCCGGCTAGGAGTGAGCAGGTGACTTTCTCAGCACTGGACCCTACTCACATTTACTTGGATGCTTTCTACTTCATCCTCCCTCATTTTACTGCCAACATTTTTTATCACTCTCCAGCTTCTAGTGTCTTTTTAGTCAATAGAAATGAATTAGAGAGCTAAGATACGGTGCTTATTAAGGAAGAGAGTACCCAGGAAGCTTGTAACACAGCGCCTGGCACGTGAGACATGGTTAGAGAAGGAAACCTCCCCCCTACCCCTTCCCAAAGCCTCATACAACACAAATGAAGCCTGACTGTTCTCAGTGAGCTCTTTTCTCTCTGTACCCTAAACCCTTCTTGCTTTCAGTTCCTGATCAGGCAGGAGCTAATGGAGAGAAGGATCCCGCTGCGTCCTGAGTGTCAGGAAACAATCAGCTGCAGAGTCAACATTTTCATCACTGCAAGTGGATAATCCAAATGCAGGTAATTGAGAACTGGGTTGCAGGCACAGCAACGATCGCCTTCAAAGGCTAATTACCGTTGACTTGAATATTCTAGGCATCTTACGCAGAGGCAATACACTTTACACATGGCTGGGACTTCATTTCGAAATTGAGTCCCTGATTTAATGTATCTTACAACTTATTTCTATACAGTAAACTCTATTCCCCACCCCCTCAAATCCATAGTAACAATGCTGTGAAATGGACAGAGCACCAAATTACATAATAGGCAGTGTGGTCTAATCCTAGGGTCTCCTAGTACAGGTATCACCCAAGGTTACTGAGTTTCTCTGGTCTCTGGCCCAGGAGCTGGGCCTGGAGTAGTGTTCTCTGGTCCTGGTCCATGGCCTGGCTGGACCAAAATCACCTGGAGGATGTTTTACAAAGTACTGATATTCCGGTCCTGCCTTTAGATTGCCTAATTCAATAGCTCTTGGTAGGGCCTGAGCATCAATATGTTAAAAAAAAACCCACAGTGAGTTCCATGCTTGGGAACTGTGGGGCCATGGAAGATCTTCTTGCCCTACTTGTCGCATTGGAGGCCTTTACCCCTCCTTACTGAGACCCTTACTTCTCTTGGCTTCCGTGATGGCATTTTATCCTGATTCCGAACCCCTCCCCATTGCCACACATTCTCCCTCTCCTTTCCTGATTCCTTTCTTCTGTTCTACATCTAAATAGGGGTACACAGCAATGTCCTAAACCTCCTTCTCTATCTAGACTCTCTCCCTTGGTTTCTGTATCTACTTTCATGGCTTTAAATCCTACTCATCTGCCAACGACTTCCCAGGTCTGAATCTGTAGCCCTAATCGTCCCACAGTAAGAAAAGAACTGCCAACTTTTTCCCTCTACCTGGATGTCTAACAGTCATTTCAAGGTAACATGTCCACAGCAGAACCTAGCATTCCAACCTGTTTCTTCCAGCCTTCCTAGTCTCCATAAATCTACTCTATTCCCATTTTAATCTAGTCAGATGCTAGTCCCAAAATACATGCATTAGCCTTTTTTCTTTCTGCCCTTATCCAGTCATTGGCAAGTCTTGTTGACTTGATCAACAAATGTATCCCAGATCCACCTACTTCTCTCCAAGTGTATCGCTTCATGCTGCAACAATGAAAGATTTTGTGTGCTGTAAGACCCAGCACAGCCAAATAAATTTCAAAATTGAGTCAAATAAATAAATGAATATTTTAAAAAATACCCAAAACCCCACTAAAAATATTTTTTCAAATTGTGTAAGAAGTTAAAAAAATTAAAAATGAACATTCTCTATCCAAAAAAAGAATATTGAATAATTAATTATGTTATTCCGTGTACAAATTTTGTGGAGCACAAGAAGATAGCTTTGAATATAGAGTAACTAGGGAAGAGTTTCACTGCTTCCTGTAGCCCCTGAGCTTTCTGGATGTTTCCGGCTTCAAAGCTCTGCTTCTAGGAGACACGGTGAATTCCATGGAAACAGGGACCAGGCTTGACTCATCTTTAGATGCTCCCAGAGCTCAGGGTTGTGCTGAGCTCCACAGATGTTGGTGAAGAGCATGAACAGATAGTCTTCTCCTGGGCTAAGGAAGGAACTGGAGGAGAAGGGGGAGAGAGTGTGATCAGGAGGTGGGGGGATGCTATGTGCACTGGGTTGGCTCTGGGTTAGCTTTGTTCTCTACTTTTTGGGTTGGCTGCCTCCAAAGCTCCTTTCCATCCTTCCTTGTACATACTGAGAACAATACAAAGTCCCCAGCACCTGTCCCACTTGGGTGCCACCTCCAGGAACTTGAGGTCACGTTCACTCTAAGGGGCGGTCTGGTCAGGAGGTAGAGTGAGAGCAATGAGTGGTTAAGTCTGGACTGTGTGCGCACTCTGTGACCTTGGGCAGGTGCTCATCTCTCTGTTTCTCCATTTCTTTCTTCATAAAAAGGAATGATTCATAGTCAGAGGTGCTCACAGGATTGCTGTGATGATGAACTGAGAAAATGCTAGGAAAGATCTCTGTGGGGTACCCTGCACACAGTAGTTGCCCAATAAATGTTGGTCATTTGAATCATTACTGAGAGTTGCAGCCTTGAACTGGGACCTGGGTCCCGGGATCCTCTGCCTAGAATTTCCCCATCCCTTCCTACCCTTTGCAGCCACAGGCAAGTCACCTGGAGCCTTCCTCGTCTCTGCTTCTTTTTTTTTTTTTTACAACCAGGATAATGATAGCTCCCCTTCCTTCCAGCACTGCTGTGTGGATTAATTAGTGTTAATTAATGGGCTTTGAAAATGAAAAGCACCTAGGTAAGTGCTGATCATGATTATTAATGGGAACCATGAGCCTAGAGAAGGCGCCGTACAGGGTCCTAAAATTATACAGATTACAGAACAATGACAGGAGTTGAGAAAGTGGCTATTAAGCTCTGAGGCTGGGGCCCCAGGTCTGCCAGCCTGCCAAGGTCTTCAAACCAGAACAAAAAACTCGCAGTCATTCGCACGCAAAATTCCGTGGTGAGCCAAGGAGGTGGGGTACCTTTAGCAAATGTCACAGACTGGAAGGGACCATCGAAGGAGGCTAATCAAGGTTGTCTCCTCGGGGAACTCAGCCCTTCCGCCCCTTTGAAGAATGTGTGGTGCCTGTGGGCTTTGAGGCAGGCAGGGACTCCCCACCAGAGTGATCATAAGAGGAATCACCATATATTGCCTACTACCCATGAAAGCGTAGTTTTCTAGTAAACAGCATACATTTAGGATTTTACATGAATGCATCCTCTCTTTTTTTGGAGGAGTCAGGTTTAATGAGGTACAATCTGCATTCGGTATAACCCACTCTTTCAGTGCGCAGTTCTAAAAATCTGGACTAACACCGATAGTCTTGTAAACACCACCTTAATCAAGATACAGAAGAATGTCGTCACCTGCCAAACTCCTTCAATCCCTTTGTGGTCATCCCCACCCCCAGCTCCCGGGAGCCGCTGATCTGTTTTCTGCCCTTGTAGTCTTGCCCTTTCTGGAATGTCATATAAACGGAATTATACAGCAGGTAGCCTTTCGAGACCGGCTTCTTTCACCGAGTACAATGCATCTGAGCATAATGCATTGAGATTAATGCATGTAAATTCCACACACTGAGAATTTTACATGCACATGTTATCTCTTTTCATCCTCAAGACAATTCTGAATTACATGCTATTCTTATCCCCATTTTATAGACGAGGAAATTGAGGCTTAGAAATGTTAACTTGATGAAGGTCACTCAGCTGGTAAGTTAATTGGAACCAAGATTTCAACTCAGATTTTTGATCTCAAAGCCCATGGATTTAATCACTGTGACACTCCCTCAGCAGAGCAGGGTATTATAGTCTTTCTAGAAACCAACACAGCAGACTTGATGCATGGTTTGAATTGATCCTGCTTTTTTTTTCCAGAGGCCCTTCTTGTTCTCTGAGTTCATTCCTATTGCCTCAAAATTCACTTCTTGTGTATGAATTAGAGACCCACAGCTGATCCCTAGGTTACAACTTCCTGTAAGACACAGCACAGTTCTCAAGGAGGTCTCTGGATCAAGTAAGAGCAAGCTCATTTTGAGAAGACAGGGTGAGTGCAGGGGACAAGAAAGGAGTCAAGGACTTGCAGAAGAGAAAGGTTAAGTTCCCTTTCTTGGGAGAATCACAGCCTGCTTTCTTTTGGACTCAGTGTCTAAATTCATCTCAGCTGCTGCTTTGTTGATTTGGGGCTCTGCATCCATTTACAAGTCCAGTGGGATCTGGGGGTGCAATGTGGTTTGAAACCACAAAACCCTTCTCCATTTCTTTGGAGAAGTGCTGACGGGGCCTGTGGAAGGCAGCATTGATACGGACTCAGCAATTAGTACACCAACAAAGGCATTTTCCTTGCACTGGGTCCCTGATGACCTCGCTGGTGGAGAGAGGGATGAGCCAGTTTCCACAGCCCATGTGACCCTTTTCTCTACCCACCCCTCCCACTATATCAACAATTATTAAGATGTGCATGAAAGTGCATTGACCTAGTTGGAGGTTTCATAAATATAAATAAATTAAATGGTTATGCCTAAGGATGCCTGGGGAAGCATGTGGGGAGGAAGAGGGAGGGTTGCTCATGGTTGGATGGAGAATGAGGGGCCCGCAAGCCTACTGAGTGAAAACCAGAGAGGACTAGACTCTAAGGGAGAGGAAGGAAGCCACAGGGCCCAGCCTCAGTGCCAGGATCCTCCATTTCTGGGGCTGGCTGAGCTTGCTGCCCTGGCTAGTGGATCATGTCTGTGCCTGGATGTGGATTCCCATGGGCCCCAGTGCTGCTGAGTGGGGCCCGCACAGTGGATTGGGCCCCAAATAGCAACTTCTGGCCACCAGGAGTCTGGTTAGTTTATCCCAGTGTGCTGGAAAGAAAGAGGTTCTATTTGTGCTTTGAAATGAATAAGGTTGAATGTGCTGAAGCTTAGGGTGTGAGCGTGGCTTTTCAGTACTGATTTTCAAGAGGGAAAGGGGACCAGAAGATGTTCCCGGCCCTTCACTCTTCCCAGAATCCATTCACATCATGATCTCATTTCGTTCTTACAACAACTTTGCACAGGAGGCAGGGATATTATTAATACAGCCATTCCCATTTTACAGATGAGAACGCTGAGGCCTAGAAAGATGAAGCGAGTGATTCATGGTCACGCAGTGACGAGGTGGTTTTCTGATTCATGAAACCATGGCCTTTTCCTTCCCCACATTGCTCTGGGGGCTCTGGACAGTCTTGGGATCCTTGCCCCTCATTTCTTCTTTTCTATCAATGCCTCTTCCATCACCACACCATTCATATCTGAGTCTCCTTGCCTCTATGTCTGTCCCTTTCCAGTTCCTTCTGCTTACCCTTCTGTCATGCATATCTTCTCAACACTGCTCCCACCTCAGCAACCCTCTACTCAAGAGTCCTCTGCTCCCCTTTCTCTAATGGATGCTCTCCAAAATGTAAGCCTGCTTGTTCAGCCTCCACGGCCTGATCCATCTCACCCCTATGTGAATCCCTTACCCATCTCAATCCAAATACCTGCCACCCTGCAAGGCTCAGCTGCAGCCCTAGCTCTTTGGGTGACTTTCCTGATGGTCCCAGCCCACACTGCTCTCTCCCTTATCCCCTGTCACAGAGCCATTGCCCTTAGCCTTACATTGTTAGCCACCCCGCTCCAAGTCTCTGTCTGCTTCTGCCCCTTGATTAGCCTGTGAGTCCTTCGGGAAGCATCTGACAGCATAGCCCCAGACCCCTTCTTAACCCCACTTCCTTGTGACAGGTCATGCCCTCTCCACATCTTCCTCCACTACATAGGAGGCGGCTGAACCCAGAGATCTTAGAGGCCCTTTCCACCCCACGTTCCCTATGATTGGTGAGGGATGCTGGGCCCTGTCAGACAGTGGGCAAAAAGGACTGATGGCCTAGCATGGCTCTTCTCCAGGAATTTGCATTTTAACAGGCGTGACGCTTTCAGGAAAGGAAAGAAACTCTGACGTTTGGGGGTGGGGATGGGGGCTTCCTGGTGCCCTGTGGGGAGTCATCTTCTCATGGCCAAGGGCCAAGCCTGCTTTGTGGAGATTATTCTACTTCCCACTGCCTTTCCCCTACCTCCCCATGCAACATTAAGGGACCCTCAGGGAACTAAGAAAATAGAAACACATTTAAATTCTTTTCTGCTTCTGTCCTCTTGCATTCAGATGACTGACTCATGCCGGCCTCATCTCCCTTGTCTCTAACTTTGGGCTCTAACCCTGAGGGGCAGGGATCCTGGCTTTGTTCTAGCTCCATTTCTACATGGAGACTCAGATGCCAGGATCTCAGTCTAATTCACCACTTGCCCTACACCCTCACTCCCACCCCACCAGGTAAAGAGTCCTACCAACTCCTGGAGGGTTTGGAACAGGGGGAAGAGAGGCAAACTCAATCCTGAGATGGGGCATTTGGTGGCTCAGATGGTAAAGAATCTGCCTGCAAAGCAGAAGACCCAGGTTTGATCCCTGGGTCAGAAAGATCCCCTGGAGAAGGGAATGGCTACCCACTCTAGTATTCTTGCCTGGAGAATTTCATGGACAGAGAAGCCTGTGGGCTACAGTCCATGGTGTCACAAAGAGTTGGACAGGACTGAGCACCTAACATTTTCACTTTCCTTTTCACTAACCAATCTCAAAGCTGAGCTGGAAAGCAAGGCATCTGTCTGCCATTGGACTTGTGTCAAGTTATCACCTGGGACCAGGTTTGCCCAGATCCAGGGAGCGCCCCTTGGACACCTGGTGGATTAATAAGACTTGTTTAGGGTGAAACTAGATTGCTTCTGTCTCCACCTTTCAGGGTCCTCAGAGCAACATTCTCAGGGTCTGGGTGGCTCCTGGCATGTCTACTATTTGTCCCGTGTTCTAAGTCAGGAAAAATCAATATGCACATCGTCCCCACTGAACAGAGAGGGTATGGCACATTCACGTGTGGCACAGAGGAAAAGAGCGCGGGCTCAGGCCAGGGTACTCGGTCTCCTCCTCTGTAGACTGGTTTGACAGCAGGACCGACCTCACTGAGTTGTTGGGAGGCTGACGCACAGGGCTGGTCCGAGGAAAATGTTACCTCTTGTTATTATAACGTGACTTAGAGCCAGAGCAAAGATGATGAGTTAGTAATGGATGGCCTGACTATTTGCTACTGTTTCATTTTGATGATACCCTCCAGATAATTTCTGCCAATATTCTACCCTGGGGTTATTCTGGGCTTCCTCTCTTCACAGTCATTCAATGTTTCCATGTGACTCATCTCATCCTGATGCTCAGAAAAGCAGAATTAGGAATTCGTATTTTTGACCCCTTAAAGTGCATTTCAAATCAAATGGAGATGATTTTGGGGGAGTCATCTGTTGTCTCAAGTGAGTGGTTTCATAGTTTCTCCAAATCCATCTGTACGAATGCATAAACAGAGTGGCACTGGTATTTGGGGGATGTCACTGGGGCTCTGGGGTCGCACAGCTGACTTCCAAGAGCACCCCCTGCTGGTCTTCACCGAGCTGCGTCAGAGGAGGCGGCAGCAGGACAAGACTGGTGGCAAAGCTGGTGCATTCTGTCGAGGAGCTCAGGGAGTGCGAGTCGCCAGGGCAGGGGACCCCCATTCATTCCTGGAGGCTGAGCTGAAATGTCACTTCCTCTGTGAAACCTTCTTGGCCAATTTCCTGTCAGAATGAATCACACCTTTCCATGTTCTCATAGCATTTGCGTTTATACCATGGGTCTGTCCCCTCGAGCACCCTGAGGGCAGGATGCTCCCTGATTTATCCAGGTGTTCTGACTATTCAGCACCATGCCTGGAGCAGGGGAGCCTCTTAGTAAATGTTTGCTGATAACGGAATGAATGCCTTTGGTGTGACTGGCCACTTTTAGAAGCTTAGAATCCAGGAGGAGAGACCTGAGAGCCAGTTGAACCAACCTCCTCCTTTTACAGAAACTAGGGAGGGGAAGGGACATGCCCAAGGTTACACAGTTGGTGGCAGAGCTAGGATGAGAATGCAGGGCTCTCGACTCTGGACCCGGAGCTCTGTTCTCTGCACCTCGCAGCTGCCTGCTTCCCACCTTACCCACTCTTCCATCTGTGGACATGAAAGCACGATCTGGGCTCCATGGGAGGATGGATGGGGAAACTGCGGACCCCACCCCCAAGTACAGGACACAGGCATTCCTTCATATCTCCCATTGTGACCCCACAAGGTAGCCATCTGAGTTAAGGAGGGCCCCTTACCCCCTTGCAACATCCCCGTGGGAAGATCAACATTTGTCCTTAACTTCCCAGCCCCTAGGTTTAGGACAGCCTGCCCTTTAACCCCCACCAAAGTAGGGTACCACTTATAATAAAGCTCACCCTGGGCTAAGAATGCGTCTCACCCTTCTCCTTCCCCCAAGTCAGTCCTGGCAAAGACACTCTCTTTTTTCCAGTGTTCTCTTTCCAGACACCCTATTGCCTATGCTCCAAATACACATCCCACTGGTCCTTTGGGCAGACTGAAGCTTACCATGAGACACAAAATCTAAATCTTGAACCTTTTCAGGAGATCAGAGAGTCCACAGCAACGCTGGATTGAACCCTGTTTTCTCCAGTTCCCATTTCCCTTCCTGAAGCAACAGTTGGGGTCTCAGTGGTGCTGGGGAGGGGGCTAATGCCACAGGGTAGGCAGAACTCTCCCCAGGGTTCTTTCCTGACAGGCCTTCCTGCTTCTCTCCTCTTCCAGGGATGTCCTGGCAACTGCAGAGGGACTTACCCCTGACGCCTGCCCCTTCCAGCTCCCCAGTCTTTGGCCTCACTTCTCTTTGGCTAGAGGGGAAATGCTGGAGGGAAGGGGCCCAATGTGCTCAATCAAGACAATTGGAGGAAGGTCTCTTGCAAGGCTGTTTGGATCTAGGGAGCCAGCCGGAACTTTCCAGAGAGGAAGGCTTTCCTCTCTCCGTCCAGCCCATGCTTCTGTGATGGGTTTCTAAGGGCAGGAAAGAGGCTTCAGAACCCAGCGTTTCCATGAGCTGGGCGATACAGTGCTTTCTTATCCACTAAAGGACATTGACTGAGGTTGATTCCTGGAGGAGAAACCATTTTCTGGACCTAGGATGACATCTCCCAGGGTTTCAGTGATCTGGCATCTGGCACCTTGTTTTTTGGGGGTAAAGACCACCCAGTGCCAAGGCCAAGCTCACCTTTCTGGAGCACAGTGATTATCACAAGGTGTGAGGCCCCTTGGGGGTACTAGCCAATAGCCTCCTACAGTCCTATCCGATCTCATCCTCCAGGACAGACGTACAGTCAGGGTGGCCCTTTCCTGGACAAGTTCTTTGGGCAGGTGGCCACATGCCGTGGCATCCACCCAACTTTTTCCAGGAGTCATTCCTATTTCTGCCACCCCTGGGGATGCCTCCTGAGGCCAAGGCTTGTCACCACCGCCTTCACTTGTCTGGGTAACCGAGACAGCTGACGTGCCAGGCAATGAATCAGTGCTACGAGCATCTCATTTAATTCTCTCTCTCAGAAAAAAATCCTGTGATACAGACACTATTATTATCTCTATTTAATAGTTGAAGAAATTGAGAGTGAAAGGAGGTGAGTAACTTGCTCAAAGTCAGCCAGTTAGGAGATGCTGAAGCCTGGGTTCCCGTGAGGCAGGCTCTTGACACCCAGATCCATGCCCCTTCCAACCTCCCCATCATGCTGCCACCCTCCACTCTCCTTTCCCCTGCCACCACCTCGCTTCTTTGTGACCCTGCGATTTGCCTCCCAGCACCTGCTCTGCTCCCCAGCCCCGCTGCAGGTCTGAGGGATGTAAAAAGTGCCGTCAGCCTGGTCCCGGCTCTGAGTGTTGATGACATCTCCCTGGCATCCCCCCCACCCCCGCCTCCTCCAGGGAGCCTGGGACCCCAGATGGAGGAGCTGCCTGTCAGAGCTGAGTCAGACCAACGTTCTCCAAGTCTCTCTGCAGCCTGGAGCCCTGGCTGTCCCGCAGAGCCGTCACCGAGATGATGAGCGAACGGGGCAGGGGACAGAATCGGAGCAGTTACTCTTCTGGGAGTGGAGATTGAAAGGGAAGGAATTGCAAAGTTTAAAAAAAGCCTCCCTTGGTTTTCAGGATTAGAGCCCTTACTGCTCTTCACACCACCTCTGTGTCCCTTATTCCCACCTGACCGAGAGACAGAGGCAGAGCAAGCCGGCACCAATGCAGGCCTTTCGAGGGCTCCCTCCTCGGTGGGGTAGGGGTCAGTGGGAGGGCCGTGCGAAGCCTCCCTGGGCCTGAAGGTCCCTGCGCTTCTTTATCCAGGATTCAGATCTTGAGGTCTGACCTCTGGGACCTGGTGACACTATCATTCTAAACCTCCAGGAAGCCTTTCACCACTGGGGTGACACAGTGCATTGTATTTACTTCACAAACACTGACATTGCACTTCAGCGTGGCGGGTGCCATTCTAAGCACACTGGTGACATGAACTCATTTAATCCCACGACAACCTTCTGGGCCAGGTTCCCACTGTTACCCTCATTTCGAGAGTGAGGAAGCTGAGGCACTAAGGGGACATAGCTTGAAGCTGGCAGGTCTGGGAGTGGCCCAGGCTGTCTGGCACCGGGGTCTGGATCTTACACACCCCAGAGGCTGCTGTCTTTGTCAGCGGCTCCTCCTGGGAGGGTACTGTGTGCTGGTATTGCAGCCTTCCCTTCTCTGGACAAAGGGGTGCATTCACTGAGGTCCAAGTGCCCCCCTGCTCATGGGAGGGCCCATTCTCATCACTTCTGGTTTCCTTTCTGACCTTAGGTAGCCCGTGCAAACTGCAGGGGCAAATTAATCCAGGCTAACATGGGCTGCAGTTCCCACACAAAGCCGTGATGACAAAGCCCTCCTCCTTGAGGCCCCTGAGCAGGCACATCGAGGGGCAAGAAGCATTTTGTAGGTTATTATGCAAACACACATGTACCCTGGATGCTGGCGAGGCAGAGCCAGAGCCTTCACACCCCACAGCCTCAGCTCGGCTGCTGGAGAAAGCTCTGAAGTACATTGTCGTCAAGGGATTGTCGAGCACGAAACATCTGAGATGCTTGTATCCAAACGGAAGGATCCAGTGGGGCGGGGTGGGGGAGATTGCGACCCAAATGTTGACATCAATGCCCAGGAAGGGAAGCGGATGCGTGAGGTTGGCTTGGGGTTCTTGTCCCCATTCTCACAGCCCCCAACCCCCTTGGATCCTTCTCCCCTTCTTCTTCTTCCTCCCATCTCCCTCCTGCTCTGACAATTGGGGAACATCATGCAGGATCAGGGGACCCTGCTGCCATCTGTAGAGAGGAAAATGAGCCTCATTGACCCAAATAAATAAACTAAGCACACACAGGGGGAGAGTGGCTGCTGCAAAGAACAGGGCAAGGTTTTCAGAGATTCATGCAGGGAGGGCTGGGGTTGTGGACTCAGAGGCCCCCACTTGGGCTGACTCCAAGCCTTGGGTGTGACTTGGGAAGGGGGTGGCAGCTTCCTCCTCCACCACGATCAAATGCGAGTGTGAGGGGGTTGTAAATACAGAGAAGCAGATGACAGACATCATAGCGTATTAAAATGTAAGCACCCGGCCCTGTCTCCTGCCCATGTCCCCATCCGCCCTGGAGAGGAATGCTAGACCGAGTTGGATCAGATGCACGGGCAGACCTTCCTCCTGTCACCCAGCTATTCATTTATTCAAAACAAACACGCACGCAAACTCTTTTTATTCTAGGTGAACAAAGCAAACATATTCTGCAGGCAGAACACCCCCCGCCAACCTCCCCCAACTCAATGTGTTTTCATTAATATAAATTGTTTGCAGTAGGCAAATTAATTCTAGAAATGGTTTTTAGACACGGCAAATCGTTCTTGTAAAGCAGAAGATGCGGGAGAGCCCTCTGCATTTCCGTACGCACCAGGGATCTTGGGTAAATATAATAATGTTGCTAATGGTAATCGATGCTTATTACAATGGCCAGGCTTAACGACCTGAAGCACTTAGAGCTGATGGGAGTGGATGGATCCAGGTTTCGTGTTGCACAGACCCTTGGGAGTGGGGTGAGTGACAGGAGGTACAGAGGGCTTAAATCAGGGGCGTTCCTAGAATATTTTTAAAACTTGTCTTTGTCTTAGTTGTCCTTTTTGAGCTTGACATCAACAAGGCACACAGGCATAGCCCCATTGTACAGGTGAAAGAGCGAGGCCACAAGAGAAGTGATTTGCTTGCTGGCTAATAACTAACCAGGGGTCTTAGTAAAGCCTGGACTAACATGACCTTAGTCTAAACCTCCTCTCCTTCCATTGTACCAGGGCTCTTAGACTTCAGGGACTGGGTCACACTAGGAATTTTTTTGCCTTATCCAAATACCTCTGTATGATTATTTATTTAACATATTTTTCCAAATCGACCTTAAAATTGCCAAACATTTTTGCCTGGCCTCATTCACTGTAATGATATTTATGAAATCATGGGCTTGATGTACAATTCTGACATTTCAAAATGAAGATTAGAATAAATACATTAGTTCTTTTTGTTGTTGTTGTTAATGCTTATCTATCCCATAGAATTGCCCTTGTGCACCACATTTTGGAAAGCACTGACTTATACCCCAAAGCAGTAGCCTGGCATGTCTCAGCTGTCATTAACTGACTTTCCTGCCCCAACACCTGCCAGGAAGGATCATTCCTCCCACAGAAGTGTTCCCAGGGGTTAGCAATAGGTCCTCTTCACACCTATGACCCTGCCATAGCCTAGAGGAAGGGCATGAGGCTGAAGGCAGAATACTACCTGAGTTCCTGGTGGGTCTGGGGATCAGAGTGTAAAGAGCTGCTGTAGAAAGAGCACACTCTCATAGAAGAGTGCAGTTGGCGGGGTGGGGGGCCAAGGTTGGGGAAGTCACAGAGCAATGGTTAAGAGACATGTGGCCATAAATCCCAAAGACCCTCAATTTCAGACTGACTACTGCATGAAGACAACAAAGTACTGTTGATTTTATAAGCAGTGATAATGACCACATGGTTCTACGCGTGTGTGCTCAGTCACTTCAGTTGTGTTCGACTCTCTGTGACCCTACGGACCGTAGCCCACCAGGCTCCTCTGTCCATGGGATTCTCCAGGCAAGAATACTGGAGTGGGTTGCTATGCCCTCCTCCAGGGATCTTCCTGACCCAGGGATTGAACCTGTGTCTCCTGCATCTCCTGCATTGCGGGTGGATTCTTTGCATGGGAAGCCCATGGTTCTGTGGGAAATGGCCATATTTGAAAGACTCAAGTGAGTTATATAGAAGCAAAATCACAAGAGGCCTGGGGGTAACTTTCAAACACTTGAGCATGAAGTTGGGGAGAGGCAAGAAGCCAAGGTAGACACATCTTAATAGTTCTTGAATCTGAGTGATGGGGTGATGGGCATCTGCAATTCATTTTTTTACACCCTTTGAAATGCTTTATAATTATTATTTTTTGAAGGGGGTAAAAAAATGACCCTAGCTCAGCTAGTGTAGGAAACAGGGTTTTAAGACTTAGAAAGAGGCAGCAGGGAGGAGGAGTGATGTGGGGTCTCTGGGGAGAGGAGGTGGTCCCAGCATCCCCAGGACCCAGTGGGCATCCCAGCTCCCCCAGAGTTTGCCCTCCACTCCTCAGTCTGGCCGGGTGTCTTACCTAGCCATGCACGCCGTCATGAGCGCCTGCCTCTGTAATGAGGAGTGATGTATAATTGATGAAAGCACAATGTGATACAGTCACAGAAACCTCGTCTGCTAGAAGACATCTGTTCAGCACGTAGAATCCACTCAGCTACTGTCACAATGCATTTACTGTATCGTATCCGAGCGGCAGGAATATGCGAGCGCCATGCAAGCCGCGATCGGTAACATTATATGTCTGGGGACGTGCAGAGGTAGGAACCCACGCTTCTGTTTTTGATATTTATGTGTCTGGGCTGCGCTCCTTCTCCTTCCCCTGCTCTGCCTGCACTGCTTCAGCGTCCTCCTCGTAAATTACCTCTGCTTTCTGACGGGCTTTCAGTGGATTCTGGTGCTGGCGTCTAACTTCTCTCCTTCAGGTTCCTGTGTCACTGAAGCCTCGGGGAGCCCTGCTCACTGCACATTCTGGAAAGAGGGAGGCGCGCTTGCCAGGGAGGCGGCTCCGGGAATTTCTTCTTTCCCTAGGACTCTGCCTCCTGGTGTAGCCTGTTCCTGGGGTCCACCTCCATTCTGAACGCTCCTAATCAGAGACTACGAGCTCTTAGGTCTTTGACCTCGGTTCCAAGTGGGTTTCTCTAGGTTTGGACAGAGGGGAGGCAGGCCTGGGTCAAGGGGGCATCCCACAAGGACCTGGCAGGAGAGGCCACAGCTTGGGGGTTGGGCCACAGGCCCCGGCTCAGATACCCTGGGCCAGGTTGGGCCCAGGCTACTGATCTGAGCTGGTCCTCTCCACCAGGGGGGCAGGAGGAGGACCCCTGGGCCAGGGTGGGAACTGCGCTGATTGTGAGGGCCGGGGCCTCAGACACCAGTCATCAGGGGCCCAGCATACCCAACCAGGTTCTCCACAGCTCTGGGCTGCTGGTTTTGCCATCTCACATTCTCTCCTAAGCCCTAGCCTATCATCCCTCTGCTCCCTAACTCACAGTGTACCTCCTCCTGGACGCCGAGTCAGCTGAGAACACCAGCCAGCCTGGATGGAGCCATGGTTCCATGGCTCCTGGAGTGAAGTCGTCCGGCAGGCACACCCAGAGCTCACACT
>NW_011495071.1:7004843-7007986 GCF_000754665.1 Bison bison bison
GTGTGTGTCCTGCCATGCATGTCCAGGGTCTTTCATTTTCCTGAAAGCCCCCTGAGAGCTGGGCCTATGTCTTTTCCTTCCCTATATCTTCCCTAAGTCTGTCACAGGTCTACAAAAATCCCTCCACCCTGACACCTAACTGTGAAGGTCTCTCACTCTCGGAGACTGGATAAGGAAGCCTGGGCTCCCTTATGGACTGCAGTCACTGAATTAATAGCTAATAGCTATGTAGCACCCACTGTGTGCTGAGCAGTATTCTAAGTGCTTTACAGTATTCAATGATACAGTCCCTTCAATAACCCTATGAGGTAGGTACTATTATTAGCCCATTTTTCAGATGGGGAAACTGAGGTATAAAGAGGTTGATTTCATGCCTCAGGGTCACACAGCTAGCAAATGGAGAAGCAGGATTTGAATCCAGGCAGCCTGGTCCCAGAGCCTAAGCTCCGGCTGCTGCGGCAACCTGACAAGGCTCAGGAGGAAGGGCTCAGGCATCCAGCAGCTCTGGGCATGAACTCTGACATGGTCACCTTGTGTGGTCACTTCCTCCAGGCTCAGTGTTCTCTCCTACAAATGGCCGAGAGCACCCACCTCAGGGGATGCATGAAGCTGACATGAACTTAGGTGTCCAAAGTGTCCAGCACAGGACCTGGCACTCCTGAGTCACTTCTGAGGGGAGAAGAGACAGCGGTGGGAGGAGCCCAGCTTCCCAATCCATTGACAGAGGGTCAAAGGTCATGTGTTTGTCTGTCCTGCCCTTGGCAGTATCTGGCCAAATTGTTCTACACAGAGGAGATGCTCGGTGGTAGGCAAACTCTGGCCTCAGAACCAAGTAAAACAGCCATCCTCTGCCCTCCAGCACAGCTGTCCGCTCCACCCCAACACCTGTCTTTTGCACACTTTCCCTAAAAAGGCAGATTTCCCCCCTGGCAGCCACGAAGCTGCCTCTCCACGTGCCTCACTGGGGCTGTGGGCCCAGGTCTCTCAGGCGGCACCCCAGGGCTGCTGTGCGGGTCCCTTAATTAGAATCTGACAGACGAAAGGGGAGAGTGGAAGAGGCTCCCAGGCTCCCTGCAGTGGGAGCGTCAGGCTGACTATCACCCTGGTTGGTTCACAGGCTTCTTACCACCCCTAATCCCAGAGGTCTCGTGCCAGGCCAGCACTAGAACCTCGTTTATTAGGTAAAGGCCAGGGTTGGATTTGAGGTCCTCACAGAAGCAAAGTGGGGAGCCTCTTTTTGCTCATCACAGAGACGTGGGGCTCCCATACTCCTCACAGCACTGTATTGTATCAGCTGTATTTCTAAGTGCCCTTTAAACAGGCAGCCCAGCCTCCCCTGGCATGGTTATCCAGGGAGGTGAGACTCCAGCCTTCCTCATCCTTGCCACGGGAGAGGAAAGGAACAAGGGGCTCTAAAGGTAAACCTCAAGGAACTGCAGGAGAGGTGCACGGATACTGGGCCCTCCATTTCAGCACTAAATTCCCCATTCTCAATATGGGGCAATGTTGCCATTTGGGGCAGGCTCCTTCCCTCGTGAGTCTACCCCATCTTCACGCACTGAACGTGGGGAGCACCTTCAGTCATTTGGGACAATAAGATGTGCTGCCTGTTTCACCCCCACCCTGTTCAATCACCCACGTGAGTTGGGGGTGTGGGGGTGAGTGATGTTACCCCTGGTGGAGAAGGCCATCCGACTCGCAGTGCTCTTAGCAGAGCGGGCACATCTGCTTGGGCCTCCTGTCCTAAGGCTCCAGGAATAGTCACATTTTCCCTCTAAGCATCAGCCTCGTTCACTAAACAGGGGGCTGTGCTGTGGCTTTGACATCTGTCTAACCCTCACCCTAACTCTAGGGGTCCCCAGAGGGTCAGACGACCGCCACCTAAGGTCCTGAAGCAGCCCCAGCTCCTCCTCTGACTCCAGCTTTTTGGTCCTCTCTCTCTGGCTGGCTTCCCCAGGCCCCCCTTGGGTTGTGGCATCCTCCTTAGACTCTCTTACCCTTAGTCCTATGCAGTTGGAGCCTAAAGAAGGAAGCGGGCCAGGGAAGGGTAGAGGGCGTGTCCTCTCCCCTCTGGATAGACCTTCTCTATTATCCAGTTCTCCTGTCATCCCTTGCTTTCTGACAGTTTCTCTGGCGGGATTTTGACTCCTCATTGTTATCCTTGTCAAGGTGGGACTCCTCTGGAGTTCACCCATGGCCTTTCTCTTCAATTGCTCTGTTTTGCATTTCTATGGTAAGTTTCTCCTTCCTTATATAATGATTACTCTGTCTTTCTCTTTCACTCACACAGACATGCACATGCATATATACAACACATACGCACACAATGCACACACACATCCTTTGATATTTCCTTAAGATACTTCTCTGCAGACATGAGGGCAAGGGAAGGCTGTCGCTTGCTCAGTCGCTCAGTCGTGTACGACTCTTTGCGACCCTATGGATTGTGGCCTACCAGGCTCCTCCGTCCATGGGATTTTCCAGGCAAGAGTACCGGGGTGGGGTGCCTTTTCCTTCTCCAGGGGATCTTCCCGACCCAGGGATCGAACCCAGGTCTCCCGCATTGCAGGCAGACACTTTACCCTCTGAGCCACCAGGGAAGCCCCCAGGGAAGGCTGTAGGGGGGCTTTAATGAGAAAGGCTTTCTTCCAAGTGGGGCTGGGGGAGGATTGGGGAGCAACTCATTAGAATACGAATCAAGGAAGTCAGTGGAGCCGCTGTCTCTAAAGTGCTTTTAAAAATATCTACTTCCCCCCCCCCCGATTAAAATATACAAATTCAGTGTAAGACATCTGGAAAATTTAGAAAAGCAGAAATAAAAAAATAAAAATTATTTGCAGAGTACATCATGAGAAATGCTGGGCTGGAAGAAGAACAAGCTGGAATCAAGATTGCTGGGAGAAATATCAATAACCTCAGATATGCAGATGACACCACCCTTACGGCAGAAAGTGAAGAGGAGCTAAAAAGCCTCTTGATGAAAGTGAAAGTGGAGAGTGAAAAAGTTGGCTTAAAGCTCAACATTCAGAAAACGAAGATCCCATCACTTGATGGGAAATAGATGGGGAAACAGTGGAAACAGTGTCAGACTTTATTTTTTGGGGCTCCAAAATCACTGCAGATGGTGACTGCAGCCATGAAAT
>NW_011495071.1:7008092-7014283 GCF_000754665.1 Bison bison bison
TGAGAGTTGGACTGTGAAGAAGGCTGAGCACCGAAGAATTGATGCTTTTGAACTGTGATGTTGGAGAAGACTCTTGAGAGTCCCTTGGACTGCAAGGAGATCCAACCAGTCCATTCTGAAGGAGATCAGCCCTGGGAGGGAATGATGCTAAAGCTGAAACTCCAGTACTTTGGCCACCTCATGCGAAGAGTTGACTCATTAGAAAAGACTCTGATGCTGGGAGGGATTGGGGGCAGGAGGAGAAGGGGACGACAGAGGATGAGATGGCTGGATGGCATCACTGACTCGATGGATGTGAATCTGAGTGAACTCCGGGAGTTGGTGATGGACAGGGAGGCCTGGCGTGCTGTGATTCAGAGTCAGACATGACTGAGCGACTGAACTGAACTGGAGGAACAAAATGTCATGTCTTAAGCGCTAAGACAAATCACGTGGGAGCAAGAAACTTAACAATAAATTCTTTTTGGCTCTGTATTGTCTGCGATAAATGCGCACACTCAGCATCAATAAGTGCAGACATACCTGGAAAAGAGATGTATATACAAGCCCATAGCTCCTGCTGAAAACAGTAGATTGAATTCAATTTTGGACCTGAAGGTAAATTTCACAGCCCTAAGCAAAATTACTCTAGTGACCTGCTACCACCACATATGTACTAAAAGTAAGACCATCTCAGCTAAAACGGGGGGACATTATAAAAGATCTCAAGGTACTAGATGGTGAAGAGTTCCACTCTTTAGTTCAGATTTTTAAAAACTATTGGTTGACCCAAAAGTTTGGGTTTTTCATACCATCTTATGGACAAATCTGAACAAACCTTTTGGTCAACTCAGTATAAGCTCTATGCTAAAGAGGATTGCTACCAGGAGACACAACCTCTCTGGAAGCTCAGAGTATCTTCTGATCAGTCAGATTTGCAATTCTTCTCAGAAAAAAAAAAAAAAATCTCAGGATGTGCCAAAGGCCTGGGAAACGGCAGATTGTGAGGAGAGAGAGTGGTATTGGAGAGCCCACTGCATGTGCAATAATGTATTTTTATGCTTGAGTGAAATTCAACAAGAGAAAATGCTGGAAACATGCAAGATGAATAACAGGATGTGTCTCAGTTACTGCCCCTGGAACACGCTTTACTATGCTCACAGAAAGCAACGGAACAGTGCATTCTAGAAAAGTAAGATGAGGCATGGGAGACAAGGACACAGGGAGAAAGACGTGAAAGGGGAACACACAGGCACACTCTTCCAAAAACTAATCCCTATGAACCAGCCTCAGCCGAGGTGGTGCGCGTGCACTTAACACATAAAGAGGAAACTCCAAAAGGAGATCCTTGTTTGGAATGCAGAGGCAAACCTGGGCTCCCAGTCTGTCACTGTAAAAGGTTCCTAGGAAAAAAGAGGAGGAAACCCAGGAGCAAGCTTTCGCTTTGGAATCAACTAGTTTGGCATTTGCAAGGTTTCCACATTCGTGAATTTGTTGCTGCTGTGGGCTTTCTTTTCCCTTGGCCTAGAACGGTTATGTGATGAGCGGTCACATAAAGCACAGTATAAATTTTTATTATTATTGGATGGCGCTGTGGCTGCAACTGCACTGTTCTGCATGGAGGTTTTCAGACATATTATAATTACATTCTGTAGGTTTGCAAATAATGACATAACCCAGTCACCTTACTGTGGGTATGATTTATTACAAATAACAAAATGTTATTATATGGAAATTAGTTTCCACACAACAGCTGACTAGAGGGGAGCGCTTTGGAGCCACTTTAATCACCAAGCCGAGAACCCGTGACATTTCAGGACCTGGGACAGCACCAGAAGGGTCATGGGCACCTTACTTGCCAGAGAGACCTCTGCAAGAGGAAACTGAAAGGCAGGTATATGGCAACAGTGCCCTGAACAGTTAAGACCCATGCTGAGTTCAAGGCCAGGGCTTTTGTCAGCTTGGGAGAAGGAACTGCCATGGATTACTTCTGGTTTTTCATTAGGGTGCTGCCTTCTCCTGACCTCCTCTTTTAGCAGCTTAAATGTGCCTTCTCTAATTTGAAAAGAAAACTGCCAACCCCAGAATCATCATCCATAAACTCACTTTTTTTTCACCTTTGGGAATATCATCATTATTTAAAGTAAGAAGAAAAAAAGTTCAACCAAAGATACATTAAGTCTGTTGAGTGTATGGCACATTGAGCCCCGTCCACAAACTTAGGTTGGGTGCTGCAGGAGGAATACAATTAATATATACTTGATAAAGTTTCTTGGTCATTTAGTTGTTAAAAAAATATTCTCTTAACAGGGTGGATGGTTGCTGCTTATGACAGAAAGTAGAATATAACACTTTCAAACATTCTCTCCATCTCTCCTTTCTCTCACTGTCTATGTAAAAGAGATCTGGAGCGACAGTTACCTTTTGGTGTAAGGCATTTTTACAACACAAAAATAAAAAACAATAATAGGCTTCATAGAACCTTAATGTTTCCCCATATCCTAAAGGTAGAACTTATTACCCCATTTAGCTGAAGAGTAGGAATTAGTTCAGCAATTTGCCCCAGACTGAAGAGCAAAGGAAGGAACAGAACTCAGGTTTCCGATTATCCCAATCCCAGATACATCCTGCTATGTCATGGGTGTCTAGGGCGACTCAGGAGAAGGCAGTGGCACCCCACTCCAGTACTCTTGCCTGGAAAATCCCATGGACGGAGGGGCCTGGTGGGCTGCCGTCCATGGGGTCGCTAGGAGTTGGACACGACTGAGCGACTTCACTTTACAGGGTGACTTAGGAGATGGCAGCTAGTCAACGTGCAGCACTGAAAACTAGGTTGGACTCGGTTTGGGCTCTGTTATGCTTTCTGCTCACTTTAGAAGCTCTTGACTCTAAAGAAACTCAGGCTTTTCATCTCTGTTTATATTCAGGATCATAAAAACCCATGGCCTCTTACTCCCCAAATGTAAGCTCCAAATGTTTCTTTGTCCTGTCTCTATCATTTCAGGGTTTGGGGGTAGGGGTGGGGGGTAGGGCTTGAAGATGGGGCGAGGGGAGCACTTTGCTTGGTGAGGAGGAGCAGGGCCAACTTTCATTACAGCATCCTGGGGGTGCAACTACACAGAACCCAAGATATGTTTGTCATCATCTCAAAATCAGGGCTGAACTGCTTTGGTTTAAACTGATCAAGAGCTCTGAGAGTTCGGAGGAAGGCTTCTGACTATCCCATTTTTGGAGTAGGGTCTCTGGTACTGTCTTTCTTATTTGACATTGGTGCCCAAAGTTTTGAAAGGATAAGTACATTAAGAATTTAGACACCTGGGGAGTAATCACCCAGTGACCTCAAATAACACTAACATGGTGGAGTCACAGAATGATCACAGTGCTGTGGATCTCGTCACCAGTTTCCTTTCGGTGGTGAGGGAACTTCTGACTATCTAACGTGAAATATTTTGTTGCAGTTTGGGGTAAACTTTGGGGGTGGTTTCTGGTTTTGCAGGTTTCCAGCCCTTGGCCACTGGATGTCCAACTTTAGTTCTGGTCCATACTCTTTCCTAACCTTGGGATACTAGTGACTGGAAGGAGATTTCCAAATGATTTTCCCTAATCAAAAGTCTTCAGTGATTCCTTATTACCTAGGCTCTAGAATTAAGGAATAGGTTCTTAGAAACCCTCTAGCGTTGGAAACTTTTCTTTGGGGGTATGGATGCTTTTCTCCAAATGAAATTCTACATAGAACCCCAAGGTATAGCATGAGTGAAAACGGTGATGCTCTAGATAAGGCCCCTGTTAGGGGTTCAGAGCCCTCTCTGCTTAGCAGCACCCCTAACCCCTCCATACTGTGTGAACCTGTTCACTGACTTCTCCAGACTTCTCCCCTGAACACTAGGCAACTGCTACCACCCCGTGCTTCTTTATCAAGATATATTCCGGACTCGAATTCAGGAGCCAACAGAGTAAAGGCTGCAGGACCCTGGCTCGAGGTTAGGTCAGATAACTTTTAGCTGGGTCAGAAGATGGGTACAAACATCAGACCAACAATGATGTGTCCTCAGAGACAGAAACCACAGTAGCATCCAGGACTGATCAGTAACTCTAGGAGAACTGGGGTCTGGCGGTGGGGCTTTACTATATGGAGGGGAATGGCAGGGTGCCAAGTGTAGGGCCAGGTTCTGTATTTGAATCGGCTCTGCCACAGTGTGTGATCTGAAGCAAGTTACACTTGGTCCTCTGTATCCATAGATTTTGGAGTGGGACCCCTGAAGCTATCCCAGAGATACCGAGGGATGACTGTACTTAACTTCTCTATGCCTCATTTTACTTACCTGCAAACATGGTGGGTGCTAGTGACACATCCAACATTAAAGAAATATGGTGAGAAGGGGATGAGTTTATTCTGAGAATAAGCGTTGGTTTAGGAAAATGCCTAAAATGAAGGAAGCAGCCCATATGCATCGGCTGTCTCTACTGCTGATCACCCTCACATTTTCCCTGTCTAGTCTTTGTGCCCGTTCTGCCAGCACCCGCGCCAGAGTCCCAGAGGGTGGGCTGGGGCAGGGCTGCGTGCGGTACACAGGGAGAGCGTTTATTGCCTGTTCTTTGCATCCCCTCCCCTTTCTTCCGGGGCTTGGCTGGCCAAGCGGGAACGTCTTGCAGGCACATGACAGCCTCTCGCGGCTGAGCTGCGATGCGTAAAGGGATTTACGGTTGTAGAGCTACATCTCACTCTGGATCGTGTCTGGGGGTGAATCCCTGCTCCCTGCTCACAGCTGTGCACTAGCAGGCTGGCCCCACAGAGGGGAAATGCCAGCTTCTCTTGCCCTCGGGCTCTGGGTCCCACTGATCATTCTGAGCCATCCCTCTCCAAACCACAGGATCCCCTTTGCTCCCCGCTGTCTCCTCCCCCCAACCAGGGGAGGGAGGAGGGGTGGTCTGAGCCACCACATTAGGCAGTGACAATTAAATTCATTCAGAGCCGAGTCATTTGCATGCAACTCCTCACCAGGCGGAGAACACTCAACCTGTCATTATCTCCTGGCATTGCTGGTAACTGTGCAACGTGGCCGTGGAGATGGCGACTCCTTTCCCTGGGTACTGCCAGCCAGGGAGAGGTGATTGATGAAGGATCAAGGACCTTTCCTCCCACCTTAGGTGGCCTCCGAAGGAGGCTGGGAGCCAGGGCTAGAGGAGGAGGAGGGGGCAGAGATGAAGTGATAGGTCCCCATAGACCCAACTGCTC
This sequence comes from Bison bison bison, assembly GCF_000754665.1. Classification (NCBI taxonomy): domain Eukaryota; kingdom Metazoa; phylum Chordata; class Mammalia; order Artiodactyla; family Bovidae; genus Bison; species Bison bison. The sequence goes on from NW_011495071.1 coordinate 7,013,308, forward strand.
GGGGGCCAGTGGGGGTCTTGGCAGGCCACGGTTGGGGGGATGGAGGGAGGGTAGGAATCATCTGAGGGTAGTCCCCACCCCCTCAGCTGGAATTTATTGAACGCGATTATTCCTTGAAAAGTATTAAAAGCCACCATTTTGCCGTATATCCAGAGAGTAGGCTCTGTAGCAGCTGTTCCCTTCCCCCACCCCTCCCACCCACTAATTCTCCCCTCTGTCCCTCCCCCATCTCCAGCTCTAAATAAACCACAGTGTGATCCAGGCTATGATGTCTACTAGTTATGCTGGTCCAGCATTTCTGGTTTAGGAAACATAGAAACAAAAAAGACTTAAAGGCTGAGACTCTCACATTGATGCCCCAACCCTGATCATAAACCCTTCACAGCAGAACAGGAGACTGAGGTCCAAAGGTCAGATTCCTATGGCTGGTGCGGGGAGGAGACAGAAACACTTTGGCAAGGAGACCTACTTTAACCTTCAGAGGCCAAGCTGAGATGCCTAGAGCAGGTGGGACCATTAGGAAAGATCTAGAAGCACTCCACCATCCAAAACACTGTTCAGTATCCACTACGATGTAAAATCCCACCGTCTGTGTTTTATTCCTTTCACTTAAACCCTTGATCCTGGTTTCAATGCAAATACCCCCAAGAGAGACAACATGATAAAATGTATTCAGTTATTTACTCTTTAGGAAGGATAAATTCCTCCAGCCTTTTCTGAGAGTAGGAACCAATTATAAAGGAAGGAAGGACACAAGAGTCTTATTCCCTTGAATGGGTGGAAACAGCTTTCACCAGCCGAAGAGAAAATGAAGAGCAAGGAATCTGTGTACGGAAGGCCCTCATATTTTTTCTCAGAGCCAGTTCTGATTCATTGGTTCCTGGGTGGAGAGACCTGGGCACACTGGGGTTCAGGCCAACTCAGCTGAATGTCCTCTCTCTGAATTTAGGTTTCCCAGGACAGTGGGGCCCTGGGT
>NW_011495071.1:7014383-7033504 GCF_000754665.1 Bison bison bison
GCCCTGGGTTCAATCCCTGGACAGACAAGCGCTGGAAGGACTGCTTTTTAGTCTCACTGCATTTCCTGCTTCTGTGATGAGGCCACCCACCAACAAAGCCCCAGCTCATTTCTCTTTTAAAGGCACAGATTTATCGAAAGGACCACTGCATTTCCTGTGTCTGTTCCCATCTCACAACTGGCATCTCTGTTGGGGGTATGCCCAGAGGTGCTGCCTTTAGGTGATGTCCAAACACAGGAACATCACTTTGTGCCCCCAGATACAGGCAGATGGTTAATCTGGTGTTGGGACTAGAGCGCTCCCTCTGTTCCACATCAGGCCCTGGGCATAGGTGGCCTGGTGTCTTGGCACATGTGCACATATGTCTGTTCTTTCTCTGCCTGTGATTCCTCGAAGGCAAGGTCCCTCTCTTTAAACTCTGCAGCACTCAGCCTAAGGCAAGGCACATAGCTGGTGCCTAATAAGTGCCAGTTGTGGGACTTCCCTGGTGGTCCAGTGGCTAAGACTCCATGCCCCCTGCAGGGGCCCCAGGTTCAATCCCTGGTCAGGGAACTAGATCCCACATACCAAAATGAAGAGTTCCCACGATCCCACACGCTGCAACTAAAACCCGGCAAGGCCAAATAAAATAAATAAATGCTGGTTGTTGGTTGTCTGTCCCTGAGTTTGAGTAATTCATAGTCTTCAGCAAGGCAAGTATGTCACACACAGCTAAGACAAAGAGAGCAGTGAAGCCCCACCGGAGAGGGAGCAGACAGTCTACCGGCCTGCCTATGGAGGGGGAATCTTCCAGCTCCTGGCCTGGGAATTCTCAGCGTGCTATAATGCTCACCCTAAAACTGCTACCAAACTTGGTCCGAATTTTGTCCATCAGTGGTGTCCCAATCCTGCATCACATGCTATTCACATGGCTTCCGAGCTGAAGGAAACCCACGTGTCAACAGGCCAGTGGCTGAGTGCTCAGGGTCAGGCGTATCCAAACCTTCACTCTGTCACTTGCCGTGTGACTGTGGGCAAGTGAACCTCTCTGGGCCTCAGTTTCATCATCTGTAAAATGGCGCCAGAGCACTACCTGTGTCAGAGCTTGCCATAAAGATTAAATAAGATAAAGGACATAAGAGACTTAGCCTAGCGCCTGACACATAGAGAGCACTCAGTAAATGTTAGCGATTTACTTGTATCATTTCCTAAAGCCTAAGGCGCATGTTGTAAGCTCATGCAGCAGGATCCATCCTGCAGGAAGACTTTTACACTCAAAGAAGTCAGATGCACTCCTTTCTTCCAGCGAGGTACAAGAGTGGAATTGTTTGGGGTAAGGAGGGCTACTCTGAGAAATGTCAAACCTTCGGATAGAAACAGAAAGCATTTAGACAATTTCCTGAATGATCTTGAAGATCGAGATATTGGGGGAATCCCCTGGCAGTCTAGTGGTTAGGACTCCACACTTTCATTGCCAAGGGTGCCAGTTTGATCCCTGATCAGAGAACCAAGATGCTGTGTGGCACAGCCAAAAAAAAAAAGAGATATTTGTGGGAAGGTCAAATTCTTTTACTATCATCAGCAGCTCTAATATACTGAGCATCTATCATGTGTCAGGAATTGTGCCAAAACATTATTTATTAATATAATCCTTAAAATGATATTTCAAAGGAGGCAGGCTCATCCCCATTTAATTGACAAGGAATCTCTGATGAGCAGGTACCATGGCTGGTGCACTGGTAGAGCTGGTGTTCAAACCCAAGCCCGCCTGAATCAAAGCTTGGTCTTTCTCCTAAGCAGACTGCCTTCCACACCCTGGTAGCCCTAGAGCATAAGCTCCTTGCAGGTAATGCAGGCGTCTCACGCATCTTCAGGGGCCCTGCATGTTTGCACAGTGTCTGGCCATGGCAGGCGTTCAGTACGTGACAATGAATTGAACATTTGGTGGCATAAACTAGTTCATGTACCGGGTGGTGGAGAGCGAGGTACTGTGCGTGATCCAACAGGGCCACAGCTCCCCTGCTGTTGTCAGAGAGGAGGGCAAACTGCACTGACCGTGAACTTGACTATGGGGCTGCTTCTGTGAACTTGGCCCCTTAACGCATTTGGCTGATGCACAGAGATCTACCTCCCTGCCTGCATTCCCCTGCCCTCCCTCTCCACCAAGGCCTGTGTTAAATTGCAACAAACAACAGAGGCCCCCACCTTGGAGGGCGCTGCTCATGAATAATGAACCCGCACCGGCTCCGTTCTTTTGAAGGAATTCTCTCTTGGCTGTGGAGCTGCGTGGCAAGGCGGCTGCCTCATTATTGCAGTTGTTTATTTATTCATGCTCAAACGGGGTGGGCCAAGCCCGTTCACAGACAGCTTTCCCCTCATCGAATCCTGCTCTCCACCCTCTTTCCTTCTACTTCTAGCTTCTCTCTGAGGGCTCCAGTGGAGGATTGGGTGGGGAGCCATGGAGTTTATCGTCCTCGGAGCCCAGGGAGGAGGAACCAGAGATGGAAATGGAAGGAGATCTCTTCCCATGCCAGTCTGCCTGCCCTGCCTTTCTGACAAGCAGGCCTGTCTGGGATCCAGGGCGCCCTGCCACGGGGACACGAGGCAGGTGCTCTGGGGACCAAGGCAGCTGAAGAGCATCCTCTTCCTTCTGCTCTGCCTCACTCACCCTCCTGGATTTTAGATCAGCATGACCTTTCTCCATGTCTGTATTCCCTACCCTACCCCAGGGCAGAGCTGCTCTGACCAACACTTCCCAGGGACACTAATTAGGCTGGGAAAGCTGGGGCTGACCTTGCCCTTGTCTCCTGGAGCTCAGCTCAGGCCTCCTACATCCTTGTACCAATTCCCCATCACAACTCAGAGAGCTTCCCTCTGCGACAAGCACGGCGCTCTCTCCCTGCCCGTGGAGTCACATGCAACCCAGCACAGCCCAGAATGCTGAGACAAGGCAGAATGGAAAAGCACTTAAGCAGAGGCCCTCAGCCAACTTTCACTTACTCTGCCACCTGGCTTCTTTTAGTTCTGGGCACACGGAGCCTGTCTTTGTTGGACTAGATTTCTGCGGTAGGTCAGGGTGGCCTGCAGGAGGAAGGTGCTTGGAAGAGAGGGCTGGACAAATGGCAGGGAGGTTGGGGTGATGGGGAGAGATGAGAGGGTGTGGAAGGAGGGTCTGGCTTTAGTTCAAGCTGTCTAGGTGAGGCTCTCCTGCCCCAGGGAGAATTGTGATGGGCTGGAACCAGGCAGACCTGGATTGGAGCCCTGGCGTGGGTTCTCTCCTGCCATCAGGGTGGGGCAGTCATCTAATCTCCTCGAGCCTTAGTTTCCTCATCTGTCAACAGGGCAAATGCCGGCCTCCCTGTAGGCAGTTATATGGGTCAGTAGCTGTACATACACAATGCCTGGCCTAGGGCCTGTGAGTGCTCAGAATACAGCAATGGTTTATTATCCTTTCCACTCTCTAGTCTCAGTCTTCCCTTCTGTGTATTGGGGAGAGCAAGGCGGGGCTCTTCTGTGGGTGATGTGGGGAATCACTGTTGGAGCAGTGATAACCCCTCTTCATTGAACTCTAGGTCTGCTGGGGGCTCCTCTTTCCTTCCTCCTGAGGTTCCCCCATGAGTGGATAATGAGGAGCAGAGAGGAAACCAGGGGATAGGAGTACCTTCTCTTCCTTTCTGGACTTCTGTGGCCTCCAGGAGTCTCCAGTATTCCTGGAGAACATCACTCAGCCTTTGTTTAAATCCTGCCTCCAGCCTGCCTGTTCCACTTGAGAACAGCTCTGGGAATCAAACAACTCCCCTTCCCTAAATGTTTATCCACTGCTAGTAGCTATAACTTGAAATAAGTGTAATCTGTTTTCCATACGATACCCCTCAAGTGTTGGAGACAGCTATAGTCTTTCCACCCTTAGATATAACGTACTTGTTGTTGTTCAGTTGCTAAGTCGTGTCCAGCTCTTTTGTGACCCTATGAATTGTGGTCCACCAGGCTCCTGTGTCCATGGGGTTTTTCAGGCAAGTATACTGGAGTGGGTTGCCATCTCTTCCCCCAGGGGACCTTCCTGACCCACCTCCTGCATCTCCTGCATTGGCAGGCAGATTCGTTACTGCTGAACCACCAGGGAAGTCAAATATACTCTTACAAGAAGTCATTCTTAATTAACACAGATTCCATTCATCCCACCCATCCCAACCCCACTCTGGTTCCATAGATAATCTGTACGGCAGATCCCCCCTTTCTCTGGACCCCCAGGGGAGTCCTCCCATGCCTTGTCTTTGCTGAGAGAATACACTTTGGGTCACACCAGCTGTGAAGACCTTAGCAGGACAGGTGGCGACGACGGGACTTTGCAGCAAGAGGGCAGCGCAGGACCCAGAGGGATCAATTCCAAATGCCAGAAGGTGCACGTTTCCCTGCACCCAGAAGCCATCCTGGAGAGGATGAATCCAGAGGCCACATCAGTGGGGAGGAAAGATTCCCGACAAAGCATGGGAACTCATAAGAGGATTTACTCATGAAGTCCCAACAGACTATTTTAAACTGGAAGAGGCTGCAGTCTCTTTTAAGTGGTGAGTTTAAAACTTCCTCTCTGGAAGCAACCTAAACATCCGTCAATATATGAATGGATAAATAAGACGTGGTAAATTTACGGAACGGAATGCTGTACGTCCGTGCTAAGTTGCTTCAGTCGTGTCCTGCTCTGTGTGACACTATGGATGATAACCCGCCAGGCTCCTCTGTCCATGGGATTCTCCAGGCAAGAATACTGGAGTGGATTGCCATGCCCTTCTCCAGAGGATCTTCCCAACCCAGGGATGGAACCTGCATCTCCTGCGACTCCTGCATTGCAGGCGGATTCTTCACAGCTGCAATATTTACAGGATGGAATGATACTCAGCCATAAAAAAGAATGAAATAATGTCATATGCAGCAACATGAATGGACCTGGAGATGATCATATTAAGTGAAGTAAATCAGACAGAGACAAATATATGATATTACTTACCATATGTGGAATCTAAAAGCTCCAATGAGTTCATTGGATACAAATGAACTTATTTACAGACAGAAACACACTCACAGACATGGAAAACAAACTGATGGTTACCAAAGGGGAAAGGGGGGCAGGAAACTCCCAGATAATGAGTTTGGGATTAACATAAACAACAAGAACCTACAGTATAGCACAAGGAACTATACTCAGTATCTTTTAAAAACCTATAATGAAGAAGAAATCTGAAAAAGAAAATATATATGTACATAGAATCACTTTACTGTACACTTGAAACTAACACAACATTCCTAGTTAACTATACTTCAATAAAAATAACTGAAATTAAAAAAAAAAAAAAACTTCCTCTCTCCGTTTACATTAGAAGGAGAGCAGATCTTGAGAAATGAGGTCACTCGTGGAAACTAACAGAAGTTTCATCAGCATCATGGTGCATACACTTGACCCCACGATGTGTGCTTTGAGACCTCCTGTGTAAGGACATTGAGCCAAGACTGTGGGTGAGGCAGGTGGATGAGACCTCAGGGGAAATCTGGGAGGGAAATATGCATGAACAAACGAAAAGTTTAGCAGCAGTGCGATTGTGGAATATAGCAATTCCACAATGAAGGGATGATGTCAATACTTAATGGTCTGGTATGGTTAACACAGCCTTGCAAATAGATGTAACTTTTATTGAGTCATTTTTTTCTGATCATAAAAAGAAAGTATACTTATTATAAAAAATTGAAACATATTGAAAAATATAAAAAAAAGAATTGAAATCCACAATCCAACTTTCCCTATTAATGGTTTGGTGAATTTCCTTACTATCATTTTAAACTTTTATATATGTTTTAAACAAACACATACCCACCTATACACACATTTCAGTATAGCTGAGATCAGATTGTACATAGTCATATTTCCTGCTCATTTTTCTTCAGATTCAACTGAGAACATTTTATCATTATTTTTTTCTTCACTTTAATAGTTTTAAAGAGTCTTTATAAACTATTAATAGTATGTTTCATGTCCAGGTGACCTCCCATTATACTGATGATATATTTAACTACGATATATTAAAACAATGATATATTTAAACTGTGATATATTTAAACAATCCCTGTTGATATTTAGACCATTTCTGATCTTTCATTATTAAAAATGCTTATCTATATTTTTCTGTTTATTTTCTTAGGATAAATTCCCAGAAATGAAATTATTATTAGATCTACAGGAGACATTATTTTTAAGGCTCTTTGACAAATATTGCCATAAGTGTTGACACGTATCATGTAAATATTGTACCAATTTTTGCTATCATCTGCAGTTTCCTGAAGAGTCCTTCTGACCTTTGCCAACACTGAGCATTATGTATGTAAAAAGATGTGCCACACTGAAAGGGCAAAAATGGCAGCTTGCTTTAATTTGCATTTTTGATTACTAGTGAGGTTGATTCTTAAATATATTTGTATCAAATGTTTTTATTTCTTTGTGAATCTCTGTCATGCTCTTTGCTCCTTTTTCTTCTCAGATGTTAGTGTTTCCTTAATGATCTAGAAGAGTACTATATCTGAAGGATTTCATGGGGTCACAAAGAGTCGGACACAACTTACCAACTGAACAATAATTTTTACCATTGCTGTATTTGTTCCAGATAATTTTTTGACTTGTAGTTTGCCTTTTGACTTCATATACAGTACATGTTGGATGAAATGAAGTGGTAGATATAATGTTTAAGAGTCTGGAAGACTGTCTTTGTACTCTGACCTTCTCCTGTGGCGGTCATGGGACAGTGCAGAGAGAGCTGTATGGATCTGACCTGGTGGCCTTGTGATCCTCAAGCCCTAATGAACTTCTCTTTAAGAATTTCTAAGGGAGCCCCAGTGATCAGTCTTGACCTGAAAACCATGCCATTCCCACCTCCCTCTAAAAGAGGAATGAACCCTCAACACACCCAACAGTGCATCCTGCTCACTCAAAGAGGCACCAGTTTGTAACTGGACTGTCAAACAGTTCCCAGCCAATGGCTTGGGGACTGAAACTGTGGCTAGTTCCACATTCTTCATGCCAACAGGACACTTGATCACTGTGCTCCTTTCCTGTGGAGTCCACAGAGAATGCCCCCACCCCTTTTTGTTGCTACAACTGTATTTTCTGGTCACATCTTCTTCTTTCTCCTGCCAGCTACATATTACATGCACACCTCACCCCAAAAATGTGAAGTGTTGGGCAGGTGGTAGAAGCTCTTTCCTGACCCTCTAAGGGATTGATGAGTCAACAGAGAACTTGTCAACAAGCATCTCTAGTTAGTTTCTGTGGGTGACCTCTCCTCTCCCCAGCCCTAAATGTAGTGACACCATGAGGAAGTGCCAAAGAATTGATGCTTTTGAATTGTGGTGCTAGAGGAGACTCTTGAGACTTCCTTGGACTGCAAGGAGATCAAACCAGTCAGTCCTAAAGGAAACCAACCCTGAATATTCATTGGAAGGACTGACGCTGAAGCTGAAGCTCCAATACTGTGGCCACTTGATGCAAAGAGCCAACTCACTGGAAAAGACCTTGATGCTGGGAAAGATTGAGAGCAGGAGGAGAAGAGGGTGACAGAGGATGAAATGGTTGGATGGCATCATCAACTCAATGGACATGAGTTTTGAGCAAACTCCAGGAGATGGTGAAGGACAGGGAAGCCTGGCGTGCTGCAGTCCATGGGGTCACAAAGAGTCAGACACGACTGAGCCACTGAACAGCAACAGGCATCAGTGAGCAGGAGCCAGGGCTGCCGGGGCCAGCAGGAAGGACAGACTCGGAAGGAAGCGGTGATGGAGGTGTGGTCTTCGCCTGAACCTCCCAGACGAGTCCAATGTACCTTTTGCCTCCTCTATTCTGCCTTTCTTTTCCCAAGTAAAACATCTTGGGGGAGTTATTTCTTATAGGCATGCAGTGAGTCGCTCTATTCTTTGTAATGGTTGCCCAGTATTTAATGACACACAGTTATGTCCATTTATTTAACCAGTTCTCTATTCTGGAGAACTGAAGTTTCTTCTAGGTTTCTGCAACTACAAATAATACTGCAAACGAAACAAAACAAAACAAAACCCCAAACCCAAACCAACGTACATAACTCTCTTTTGAGTCGTGTGTTGTGCTCAGTCGTGTCCCACTCTTTGTGACCTCATGGACTGTAGTCCACCAGGCTCCTCTGTCCATGGGATTTTCCAGGCAAGAATACTGGAGTGGGTTGCTATGCCCTTCTCTAGGGGATCTTCCTGACCCAGGGATCGAACCCCTGTCTCCTCCACTGGCAGCCAGATTCTTTACCACTGTAGCCACCTGGGAAGACTTATGGATCTCTTTGCACATGTGCTAATGGATACTTAACATCTCTGTAGGGGGGATTTCTAGAAGCAGAATGGCTGAGTCAAAGGGCACATTCCCAATATTTCTGTCTCCTGGCAAGTTACACAGCCCACCCCCCTGCCGGGAGGATGTGTCTGTTTACCCCTCTTTCCTACTAGCTGCACGAGAGACCTTCTGCCCACACCAGCCAGCACAATCAGAAAAAGACACAACCCTCAACATGGCCCATGAAACGTCTCCCAGGTCTGGCCCCCACCTGCCTCTTCTCAATATCCACAGGGTGACCCCTCTCCCTTCCCTCCTTCCTTGCTGGCCATGGTCTTTGCATACACTATCTGCTTCCCTGGAATGCTCCTCTCTGTCTTTTATGAATCCTTCAGATCTCAGCCACCCATCATTTCCTTAGCGAGTTCTTGAACCCCTGAGCTCTTGGAGCATAGTGCCTCATACTGAGGTTTGAGGGAGTATTTGATAAATGTCTGTACCTCAGCTGGACTCTAAACTCCATGAGGACAGGCACCATGTCTGATCACCATAGTACTCCGTGAGCAGGATGCAGTAACTGGTCTACAGGAGAGACCGACATGTTTACTGGATGACTGAACAGAAGTCAAACTAGCTCCTCTTTTCCCTCTGCTACATTTCTCATCCTGTGCTCATTTTCTGGGTGAGGATCAGTACTCTTGATGAGACTCATCAGTTCCTTGGTGAGACACGCTATCTTTTTCTTTGTCAAATCGTTTCACATGGCTACCGAAACTCCTCTTTCCTTTCTAAGCTTTTACTTAAGTCATTTCCTTCCCTGAAGTGCCCTCTCCTCCTCCCTTTTGCCTCATGAAGTCCTATTCAGTCTTGGAAACACACTGCAGCTTTTCTAAGAAATTGCTAAGTTGAATTTAACCTCGCCCACAGCCCCATAGTGGCTCAGATGGTAAAGAATGCAATGCAGGAGACCCTGGTTTGATCCAGAGAAGGGAATGGCAACCCAGTATTCCTGCCTGGAGAATCCATAGACAGAGGAGCCTGGCGGTCAGCAGTCTATAGGGTCACAAACAGTCAGATACAACTGAAGCGACGTAGCACACATCACACGGTCCCACAACACTGTCTCTCTGAAAGACCTTTCCCTTGGCTGAATTTTGAAGTGGTTTATGAATTTCCCTATCCCTCCACTGGGTGTGGGGTCTTGGGGAGCCAGGAGCCATCCTTCTTCATTTCCAAATGCCCTTCAGCCCCAGGTACAGCAAGCACTCTGTACACAGTAGGTGTTCAATAAACTCTGGATTGACTCAAAAGGAGTGATGCTTAAACAACAAGGGCCAATCTTGGCTTCTTGCGTGTTTGGGGAGGTTTTCCAGACAGAGCTCCCAGGCCAGGCTGAGAGAGCCTCTTTCCTCCTTTCCCTGTTCCTCAGCACAGGCATGCCAAACCCCACGGCTCGCCAACTTTCAAACTGCATTATCCCCATCCCAGAACTCAGGAAATATCATCAGACAAGGCAGATGTTTCCCATCAAGTCTGGAAGGTTTCTATTTTCATTTTCCACATCAGCATCATGCTATCAATCTCTTCTCCAGCTTGCTTCCTTCTCCTGCCTCCCCACTCCCACCCTTAACATGCCAACCTCTAGCCCCACTGTGGATCAATTTCTGTGTTGCAGATACAAAGGTAGTTTGCTTGACAAATGAAGCTGCCCTCCCAGGAGGTAATAGAAAGATCAATACTTGTTATTCTGGACTGCCCAGGAATGAGCGGGCCAGTGTCCACCACCAGAACCACACTGCGCAGCCTGCCCTGTCCAAAATGCCATGCCTCCCTTCTTCCATGCCCTGGGCATCTGCAGAGGCTCAGTGAGCCCAGGACCAAGCCAGCTTGTCTCTCCTCATTGTCTTCGTCAAGAGGCGAGCACCCTTTGAATGCACAGCCTGCTGCCCTGGGCCTTGTGGGTTGATGTTCTGGGGGATGGGGTTTAGGAACCCACGAAAAGGCACTGCTGGATGGTCCTGATAGAAGCAGCCCAGTGGGCTGAGGGGCAAAGAGAACAAGCCAGAGTTCAAGTCCCAGTTCTGCCACCCACTGGCTGTGTGACCTTGAGCAAATTACTCTCCACCTCTAATTTGGTCATACCTTCTACCATGAATCAAGGAGGTTGGACTAGATCACCTAGAGTCCATGGATGGGGTTTTGAGGGTCCAAGTACCCCTGAAATTGTATTCACATTTTATGCATATGCATATTTTTTTTCTGGGTACAGGGTCCATGTTCCCTGTCATCAACACCCCGACCCCCACCACTCCACACACCAGCCTTTAAAAGGATCCTTGACCCTAGATGGTCAAGTCAGCCCTAACATGCTTTGATTCCAAAGAGGAGACAGGCATTCTTGTGCTGCTGCTGATGCTGCTGGGGACACGTGGCAGGCACCTTAGCAAAAGACTCAAGGGCACTTTTGGAATCACAGTAAGGAGATGGCTGGAGGTAAGTGGGTATATCTGGGAATACTTCTTGGAAGAGGTGAATTTCCCCCAGAAAGCAAAGTTGTCAGGTGAGGCTGAAATCTAAAAGGAAAAGGCGACATTGAGAAATAATACTCTCTCCTCTTCCCCATGTTCAAAAAATAGGATGCTTTGTAAAGTGGGGAGGGGGGGGTGCCTAATTAGCTGAGGCAGCTCACAGTCCTCCACCAAGAACAAGAAATCAAAAAGTCAAACACCAGCTCATTAAATGCTCAGGGCTGGCTGGCTATTAAAAGAATTTCCATTTCAGAACAGGATGCCTACCAGGGAATGCCAGACCTAAATATAAGCCAGCCCCCTCCCTGCCAGGAGACTTCACCGTGTTAGGCAGGAAGGAGGGAGGACTTTGTGGAGATGTGTCATTACTTTAACATCCAAATATAACTGGCCCCAGGGGGTCTGGGACTCAGGCTGCTTTCCCCAGCTGCCTCCTGCAGGAGCCAGGGGAGGGGACCAGGGGAGGGTGGGAGCAGGCCTGGCAGAGTACCAAGGTTTGGGCTACAGGCAGCCCCCCGGCCACCCCTTCCCTTATCCAAATACAGGGAGTCGAGAGGGGGGCCCACTGAGTTCCATCGGCTTCGTCTTGATCTGGATGCTGGGGGTGGGCAGGGCTTTGGGGAAGTTTAGGGGCTCTCAGGATATTTAGGGTCACTTTTCCTGCATGCTTCCCTGGAAAGAGCAAAGGGAAGATGCCACAGGGAAGAAAAGACCCCCAATATTTGTAGGTCTCTGCATGCCTTTCCCACAGAGCCTGCTCCCCATTGGGCACCCTGCACCCATGTGGATGGTTATCCATCTGTATGTCTGCTTTCTCCATACACTAGGGCTCTTTAAGAACAAGAGCCCTGTGCCTGCTTCCTTTTTGCACCCCCAGTATCTAGCCCAGTGCCGGGTGTGGGGAGGTCCTTGGTGAGCAGATTAACAGATGAAATGCCAGTCTTGCCAACATCACTCAGATGGGCAGAAGACTTGCCACCACTGGTTCTCAACTCCCTGGTGCTCAATGGAACCACCTGGATGCCTGGATTCTGACTGGTCTGGGGTGCAACATGAGCATCCAGAGTTTAAAAAGCTCCCCAGGCGATTCTAAAGCAAAGCCACGTTACCTAACCAAAAAGCTTTCCTTCTCTCAGCTGATTCTGGGTTCCTCCTCCTCCCTGCTTTAATGCCCTCTTGTTGAGTCTTAAAACAGTCTCCTGAGGTAGGCAGGGCAGGGATCATTATTCCTGTGGGACTTAAGGGGAACCCAGGCTCCAAAGAACTGAGTGACTTGGTCAAGTTTGCACAGTAGATGGATGATGATGCTGGGACAGAGGCCTGGGGCCTGGCAGTGCCCAGCCCAGGCTGCTCTTCCAGTGGAAATTGCAAGAGGGGTCAGGACACTCAGGGAGTTGACCCGCAACAGAGTGCAGCTCATTTCTTAGAGTCAGGGAAAGAGACACCTAGGTGGCCAAGGAGAAGTCACACAAAACTCAGCATCTGTCCCTTTATAGCATGGCGGGCACTGGCTCAGCAGGGAGCCTGGCCCGGGGCAGCATCAGGCTGGAGGCCAGCCTGGGGCAAGAGCGTGGGTCCGGGGCCGACAGACAGAGGGAGCAGTTTGTGGTCACATAACCGTGCCCGGGAGAAAGCTGGCAAAGAACCAACAGTGGAACAGCCCATCCCAGGCTGCCTCTGGTTTACATGGCAGGGCGATCTGTCCATCAAGGGGAAGTAACAGGTCCCCAGCAGCACTGATTTCCTGCTCTGGGGAATGTGGACAAAAATGCCCTCTGGATGGGCCACTGCAATGGCGAAATCAGAAAACAGGGACAAAGATACTGACATGGAAAGAAGACGCTCCTCTGTGCCCTTCATCCTGGGGGAGAGCTCCAGGATGAAGCTCCGCCTCATTGGAGCTCAAAGGAGGCTCAGCCTCCGCCTCCTTTTCCTGCACCCTTATCATGCCCTGTAGTCTGGGAGGCCAGGCCTGCCAGAGGAGCCAGCTAATCCTATTTGCAACCTATTCGCACCATGTGTGAACTCTGGACCAGCATGAGTTTGCTTTCTCAAAGCTGGGGAAGATCTCACAGAAACAGGCATGGATATAGGGGAGTGGGTGGGGTGAAGTCCAATGACCTGAACCTGTTGGTCTCCAAGGTCAGTTTTGGGAGAGGTGCGGGCATGTCTCTCACCGTCAGGGTGGCAGCTCCCCAGATGTTCTCCATCCTCACTGAGGCCATGTGGCTGGCCGGGTGATAGAGAAGGAAGTACACCTGGGCAGTGGACCTCATTAAGTCCCAAGCAGGTGCTGTTGGTGGGTGGGAAGGCAGCATCTTCTTCCTGGGAAGGAAATCCTCACAAATGCAACTTCCCGCACGTGACTGGGCCAGCTGACCAAGTGGCTACTGGATAAAGGTCCTCACCCATGACCCTCAGGTCATTCATTGCTGAGTGTTCTTTCACTGAGCATTGCTCCCACGACCAGGGGTGGGGGCAGCATGGAGAGTCCCAGCAGAGGAGGGACATGCAGATTCTTGCTAGAAAGCTATGGTCACTTGGATGCAGCTGGGCCTGGCAGCCAGCTAGCAAATATCACTTTTATCTAATCCAAGTAGGCCTGAGATTGTCTCACTGCTAGGCTTTGTGCCTGAAGACCCCTTTTTAGCCCTTTGGGGCTTGAATGTCCCTTTACAAGCAGGTTTCTAGCATCTCCTTCAGGCCTCTGGTGATGGGGTGCTCATCACCTACCAAGTTTTCCACTCCAATTCACTACTGATTGTCTTATTGGATTGGAGCATGGTGTGGCACTCTCAGCGGTTTGAAAGGTCGCCAGGACAGACAAAACTTGAGAAACTGACTCTGCTGCTGGAGCTGCCACTGGGGCTCAGGAGGGTGGCCACAGTTGGTGGTCCAAGAACTTCAGCGATCTCCCGTCAGTCTCGGGGCTGAAAAATAGCCTCAAGTCCTCAGTGGGAAGGCTGCACTGCTGCTGGTGTACATAAGTTTATTGCTTTCCATTGTCGTGCAGTATTTCATTGCATCAATATAGAACAGTTTATTCCATTGCTGATGGATACTGGAGTTTGTTCCAGTCTGAATGAATGAATCTCATATGAATGTAAATCACAAATATAAGTTTGAGCAAAGGAAGTCAGACCCCTCAAAAGAATATACTTTGCATAATGTGTGTACTTTTTTTTCAGGAAGGGGGAAGTTAGTGACTGGAAGGAGAACACAAAGGGCATCTGGGCTGCTGGTGATGTTCTATGTCTTGAGTAACAGTGATTATACAGATATGTTTACTTTGTGAAAAACCATCAAGCCATACATCTACAACCTATGTCCTTTGACACATGTATGTTACACCAGTACAAGTACATCAAACTAAAAAGCTTCTGCACAGCAAAAGGAATAGTCAACAAAATGAAAAGGAAACCTACAAATGGAAGAAAATATTTGCAAACTACATACTGATAGGGGATTAATATTCCATAATACAAGAAACTCAGAGAACTCAACAGCAAAACCACAGATAGTCTAATTACAAAATGGGCAAAGGAACTGAACAGACATTTTTTCAAAGGAGAAGTAGTCAACAGGCACAGGAAAAGATCCTCAACATCACTAATCAGGGAATCACACATCAAAACCACATTTAGGGGGAACTTCCCTGGGTCCAGTGATTAAGACTCTGTGCCTCCAATGTTGGGGGTGCAGTTTCGATCCCTGATGGGAGAACTAAGATCCCACATGTCTCAGGGCCAAAATAAACAAAATAAAACTACGTTGAGCGAGCACCTCCACCTCACACCCAGTAGAATGGCTACCCTGAAAAAGACAAGAGATAACAACTGCTCTGGAGGATGTGGAGAAAGGGGAACCCTGTGCGCTGTTGCTGGGAATGTAAATTGGTGCAGACGCTTTGGAAAACACTATGCAAGTTCCTCAAACTATTCATCATAGAATGACAGTATGATCCAGCAATATCACTGCTGGGTATTTATCTGAAGGAATTGAAATCACCATCTCACATTCGTATCTGCACCTCTGTGTTCATTGCAGCATTAGCAACAACAGCCAAAACATGGAAACAATCTAAATGCCCATCCATGGATAAAAGATGAATGGAATACTCTTCAGCCATCAGAGAGAATAACACGCTGCTTTTTGTGACAAAGATGACCTTGACAAACTTATGCTACTTAACATAAGAGAGAGAAAAATATTGTATGATCTGACTTATATGTGGAATCTAAAAAAGTCACAATCATAGAAATAGATTTGTGGTTGCTAGAGCTTAGATAGTGAGGAAAATGAGGAGATACTGGCTAAAGGTTACAAACTTCCAGTTAAAAGATTATAAAATTTGGGAATCTAACACATAAACTGAAGACTAAAAAAAAAAAAAAATGGAGAAGGCAATGGCACCCCACTCCAGGACTCTTGCCTGAAAAATCCCATGGATGGAGGAGCCTGGTGGGCTGCAGTCCATGGGGTCGCTAAGAGTCGGACATGATTGAGCGACTTCACTTTCACTTTTCACTTTCATGCATTGGAGAAGGAAATGGCAACCCACTCCAGTGTTCTTGCCTGGAGAATCCCAGGGACAGGGGAGCCTGGTGGGCTGCCATCCATTGGGTCGCACAGAGCCGACACGACTGAAGCGACTTAGCAGCAGCATAGCTAAAAATACTGTATTGTATATGGTAGATCTTAAATGTTCTCGCCATAACAACAAAAAATGGTATTTATGTGAGGTGAAGGATGTGTTAACTACCTTGATTGTACATCTTAAACTCATTCAATCTTAGGTGTTAAATACATCTCAATAAACCTGGAAAAAAGACTTAAAAAAAAAATTCAGCCCAACCATGATTGATCTTACAATAATAATACTATAATGACTAGTATAATGGAACTTTACAGTTTCTTACTGTGGTACAACAGATGAGAAGAACTTTATGGGAAACACTGACCCTTTCACAGAATTATAGTGAAAAGTCTAGCAATTATAAAGATACCCTTATTCACCGAAATTTGTTGACTCAGATGGTAAAGAATCGGCCTGCAATGCAGGAGACCCGGTTTCGATTTCTGGGTTGGAAAGATCCTCTGGAGAAGGGAATGGCAACCCACCCCAGTATTCTTGCCTGGAGAATTCCATGGACAGAGGACCCTGGTGGGCTACAGTCTGTGGGCTACAAAGAGTCGGACACGACTGAGTGACTATCACTACTACTACTACCACATGTCAGGTATTACTCCAAAGGTTTTCTGTGTATTAATTCATTGAGTCCTTCAGATAACACTAGGAAGTCAGTATTCCCATCTTGCAAAGAAAGAAATGGAGGCTCAGAGAGGTTACTGCTAAGTCATTTCAGTCGTGTCCGACTCTGTGCTACCCAATGGATGGCAGCCCACCAGGCTCCCCCGTACCTGGGATTCTCCAGGCAAGAACACTGCAGTGGGTTGCAATTTCCTTCTCCAATGCATGAAAGTGAAAAGTGAAAGTGAAGTCACTCAGTCGTGTTCGACTCTTCGCGACCCCATGGACTATAGCCCACCAGGCTCCTCCATCCATGGGAGTTTCCAGGCAAGAGTACTGGAGTGGGGTGCCATTGCCTTCTCCTCAGAGAGGTTAGGTAGGCACTAAAAGGTCACACAGCTGATGCGTGGTGGAGCTGATAAGTGGAGCCGATAAGTCTGCTGGCAACCCTGTCTGAGCTCCTGGATGCCTCAAGTGAAAACACCCTCAGGTAAGTTCTGGGGAAGCTGGGTCAGGTTGGGAAGCCCTCCAGGCTCAGCCACTGGCCCAAGTGTTTCTGGTCAACTGAGAGGAAACACCCCCACAGTGTAGATGTTGCTGTATTTTTTAAAAGAAGTAAATAAGCCTCCTCATTTGCATGATATTTCACACTGACTCTGCCTCTCAAACTGTTATTCCATCTACACATGGCACTGTGGGATGCCTGCGATATTTTATAAAGTTAATAACTTTCTCTTAATTGGATGAGTTTATAGAATAGTCTAAGCAATTAACAATAATTACGCCAAAGACACTTTGATTCCAAGGATGCTCCACAAACATTGGCGTATTAAGCTCTTTGGGGGAAAAAAAAAAAACAACCTACCACACACTGTCACAAGACAAGATACAGGCATACACACACACTCACATGCTCCCTGCAGCCCTGTGACCTGGAAGCAGTCCCCATTTCCAGCATACAGGATGGTGGGGATTCTCTGAGATACTAGAAAAGAAACGGCCCTGCCACATTTCAGCATACTCCCTGCACCTCCCTCCCCCCACCTAGCTAGGCAGAGGGGTTGCAAGGCCAGGTCGTGCTGGCACTTGTTGAAGGACACACTGTCTATCCATGCCCAGGCGACCACACAGGACAATGCCCCCCGGGTGACTGGCAAGGACTCTTACTAAACTAGGTCTATCATAGTATAATAGCCTCTGCCTCTCCCTCTCTCTTTCTCCCCCTCTTCTCTCGCTCTCTCTCATGTTAGCTTTGATCTCTACAATACCTTTCCCAGGATGATGTCTCATTCAAAAAGGACAATTGCCAACGTATGTAGCATTCAACACTTCTTGAATCATATTTTTGAGCTATTCAATATAGCTCCTTTCATACCATTAAAAACATGCAGGGTTGGAAGGGTCTTAATCTCATTCAGTGGTTGGATGGCTTCTCCAACATTCTAGCAGGTGGTTGCTCAGTCTTTGCTAGAGTACCTTCAGTGATGGGGAGTTTACTACCTTCTAAAGGCATCATTCCATCTTAAGGTAGCTTTAATTATAAGAACAAAATTCCACATAATGGAACTTAAATTTATCTCCCTGGAACTTCCACCTGGTGGCTCTCCTCTAAGTGAATTCATTTTTTCACACTAAACTTCTTCAGTTTTTCATTACCTATGAGTCCTATTTCCCCCCAAACACCCCAAGTCTTCCCTCCTGCAGTCTGGTGATCCCCTATTCTTATAACCTTTTCTCCCATTCCAAGCCAACTTCAGAAACTCATCCATCTAAACAGAAACAAAGTCTAGCTCAAAAGCAAAATAGGTCCCTAGTTTTAAAATGTTCATGTGACTGTCAACCTCTCTTTTATAGGTTTTGTTTGCTTAAAAAAGTAAACTTCCCTAGTGGTCCAGTGGCTAAGACTCTGCACTTCCAGCACAGGGTGGGCAGGGAGGGGGGCGTGTGTGGGTTTGATCCCTGGTCAGGGAACGAAGATCCCACATGCTGTGTGGAGTAAAAAAAAAAAAAATGACCTGGTCTTTGCAAGCAGAGATGCTTGCATTTGGGCTGGAGAAAGTGAACAGCAGGGAGCAGAGAGGCATATCAATGGAGCAAAGGAGAGCATCGGATTGAGAAATGGGACCTCTTGCTACTAAGGCTGCTATACGCAGCCCAAGACTGCCTGGTATCTGCAGGAATGTCCCTCACTTGGGATGGCCTTGAGTGTCATTAACACTTGCTGGGGAGGGTGTCCCTCGGAAAGCAGGACTCTCCAATACAGGACTGTTGAATAATGCAGAGGCTGTGTCTTCCTTCTGCACCATCCTAGCATCAAACCTGCCCCAAAGTGGCTCGCCCAGGCTGGCCCAGGGACCCAGCTCCTGACCCGTCGTCTTTGCCTTTCTCTCTGTCCCCTCCCCAGCTCCACTCCTGCCTTCATGTTTCTGGCTTGGGGGTGCCCGTGCCAGCCCATCTGTTCAGCCCCATATGCTGCCCGCAAGGGTTGCCAAGTCAGGCCCAGCGCTCAGTGACTCTACTCCAGCCTGGGCAGCGGGTCTGAGGCCTTCTCTGCCCAACCTGGTCGCTAGGAAACAGCCTGGCTGCAGCGCTGGGGCCGGGCCTCGATGCGATGGTGGTGTGGCAGGGCCATGGCCATTGGCTGAGGACACCAGATGGGCATCCAGGCCAGATTTCTTCAGGAACTGACCCTGGTCAGGACCCAGGTTCTTGAAGAAGCACAGAAGATTAAGACCTTCCAGGGCTGGAGAGTCTCACTCATTGTGAATTTATAGACCATAGGGTAGAGATCCTTTCCAGAAAAATTTAGATTTGGAGGATAAGGGAAAAGATGTTTAATCTTTTTTTGTGCCCTTTGCAAATCTGTAGTTCCTTTTTAGCTAAAGAACTTAAAAGTGGATTATGGATAACATATTTTGATTCCAAAATGTTCATGTTGGTATACTTACAGGGTATAAATGAAGATTTGAAAAACATGGCTACATTTTGGGAAATGCAAAGTTTCCCTTATTTTATCTTACTTTTT
>NW_011495071.1:7033604-7043829 GCF_000754665.1 Bison bison bison
ATTTTTTTTTTTTTTTTGCTAGTGAAGTAGTTTATAGATACATCTTCATATGTTTTCACACATCCACCGCAGGTCACAGGGCTTCTAATTTTCTTGCCCCTCCCTTAGAAAATTCCTTTGGCAGGATACTAAATAGCATGATGCAGGGGAAATAATTTTCAGAACCTGAGTATTTATTATCTTTGTGCTCCTGGGCAACTTCTCAGAGCCTCAGTTTCCCAGCTGTAAAATAGGGATAATAATTTCAATCCCCTATAAATTCAGCGACAGAATTAGTTAAAACCAATTTGGTCACACACTCAGCACAGTGCTTAACTCACTGGAAACAATAAATCACTGCTTGAATGAAGACCAGCCTGGTCAATGACAGCCACGTGACTCTGAGGTCCCAAATGTCAAAGGTCCCAAAACAGTGTCCCAGCTTCCCCTGAACAGCAGGTAGAGCCTGGCAACAGCTCTGAAAGTAGATGAGGAAGCAGCTCATACCAGCAGATGTGGGGACATGATCCAGCTTCCCTGCACACACCAGAACTAGGTCTGAATTTCATCAGCCACCAACAGCGGAGAACTAACAAACTGCTCTTTTACCCCACCGGTACATGCACACCCTGCCAGCTCCCTCCCCTTTCCCTTTCCCTCCCCTCTCCTTCCCACCTCTTCTCTCTCTCTCACACACACATGCTCCCCTCCCCCTAAGATTAGATTGGATTCCAGTTTTATAAGTCCATTCTGACACCCCCAGCCAACCAACTGCTCCATTTAATAGGAAAGACACTGTGACTGAAATTAACTCCAGAGGGGGAGATTTCCAAGCCATTGCGCAGACAGGCTTGTCTGCTTGCCAGCAGTGTGGACTAGGCGGCCCCCACTTTGCCACACCTCGTCCTTTCCCTCCCCCATGCCACAGAGGAAACACCCTTGCCTCTGTAAATCCATCTTAGGTCCAGACGGGCAGGATGGGGTACCCACCCCCACAGGGATAAGTGCAGACCAAATATACAGAATTAGGAGTCAGTGTGGAAGCTAGATGGAGTGGACTTGGAGTTGGATAGACTGAGTTACAATCCCATCTCCACTGCTTGTTAGCTGTGTGACTTTGGGGGATCTCCCATTGTGGTGCGCATTGTGGTGACTTTGGGGGATCCTTCTAGCTGTGGCGGTGGGCTCAGCAGTTGCAGCACACCAGCCTAGCTGCCCCACAGCCTGTGGGATCCTAGCTCCCTGACCAGGGATCCAACCCATGTCCCTTGCATTGGAAGGCAGATTCTCAACCACTGGATCACCAGGGAAGTCCTGACCCTCATTCCATTCCTGCTAGATGAATGAATAGCAGATTGAGAGCTCATTTGCCTAGTTTAGGCTCTGATGTTTGCCCAAATGAGGACTTCCTTAGAAAGAGAAGAGGTTTGACCAGCTACTACCAGACTGGTTTTTCCCATTAGATCCATGTTCAGCTTTGCTTAAGCCAGAGGGCCAACAGCCTGGAAGCTCTGTAGACAAGATGAACTTGATTTTTCTAAAAGCCCTGGGTCCTGGCATCCCCTCATCCCTTGTAGGTTAGGACTCTGGTCATTCAGAACTGAATATAGTAGGATGAACCAGACATGAAATAGGAAGCTTCATCCAGGACTGAGCAGTGGAGTGAAATTCCAGAACACACACATGAAAATATTCCAGGTGAGGATGGAGGGAAGAGTGGCTGGGTTGGTTAGGACAGTGTTCCCCCAAACCTGATCTGACTGCATGTCTAATCTACATATGACCTATTAGTTTGTCATGCTCACCACCACTGCCAGCCAGCTCCCTCCTACCGGCGCCCCATCCATCACAGGAGAAAACAAGAAATAAGGGAGAGCAACTTTGTATAACCTGTCCCTGCTCCTGGAAGACAAATCAAAATCCACATCTTATAGATGGTGGCTTCTCCGCTTCATTGTCTCACGCCAAAGAGGGCATGTATCTCCATGGTGACACTCAGGCCCAGGGCTTTTAGCAAAATCAAGTTCATCTTAATGACATATACTTTGGTGCTCCTCATACTCCTAAAGGCACTCAGCACACATGATGCTTCTAGGCTAATTCTATAGGATCCTATGGGTAACAGAGTCAGTAAATAATCTATAATTATTTATATATTAATATTCAGAGAAATAATAATATTCAGAGTCCATTCTGTGTATCAGACCCTGAAAGCTGGGCACACACACACACACACACACATACCAACACACATAAGCTCTACTGCTGGGCAAAACAGTGTAGCCATCGTGAGCACTGACTTGACTGTAGGCTAGTCTGAGCTTACATCCTGGTTCTACCCTTACTAGCCATGTGGCCTCAGGCATGTCATTCAATATCTTGAAGCTCTAGTTCCACCCTTCCTTAAAGAACACGAGAACCCTGCTTTTCATCAGCTAACAACAGTTGGAAACCCTCAGGATGTTGAAGTGTATCTGCTCATCTAAAATGCTAAACTCTGTCAGTGAAAGATGCCTTAGCATGGGACCTGAGTCAGTTCATCTCAGCTCCATCACTCATCAGTTTTGGAGCCTTGAAGTTAAATAATCTGAGAGTCAGTTTCTTCACCTCTAAAATGGGGATAATCTTAACACCAATCTCACTGTATTGTTGTGAAGATTAAATAAGACAAATACCTCAAAAACACTTAACTCGGTGCCTGGAACACGATAAATGTTTGACAAATCTCAGCTGTTGTTAATTAAACTCCTAACAGAAGAGGAAGCAGAGGCTCAAGAAGTTAAGTGATTTGAGGAGGGACAAATTAGAAGTTTGAGGCTAACATATACACAATACTATATATAAAATAGATAATAGCAAAGGAGAAAGAGGGGTGTAGGCTGGATTGGGATATTGGGATTGACATATATACACTGCTACTGCTGCTAAGTCGCTTCAGTCATGTCCGACTCTGTGCAACCCCACAGACGGCAGCCCACCAGGCTCCCCTGTCCCTGGGATTCTCCAGGCAAGAACACTGGAGTGGGTTGCCATTTCCTTCTCCAATGCATGAAAGTGAAAAGTGAAAGTGAAGTCGCTCAGTCGTGTCCGACTCCTAGCGACCCCATGGACTGCAGCCTACCAGGCTCCTCCGTCCATGGGATTTTCCAGGCAAGAGTACTGGAGTGGGGTGCCATTGCCTTCTCCATATACACACTACTATGTATAAAATAGACAACTACTGAGAACCCACTGTTATAACTCAAAAAAGCTACCCAATGCTCTGTGGTGACTTAAATGGGAAGGAAATCCAAAAAAAGGGGGATATGTGTATACATATAGCTGACTTACTTCGCTGTACAGTAGAAAGTAACACAACATTGTAAACAAGTATATTCCAATAAAAATGAAAAAAGAAGGTAACCAGTAACAACCTACTGTACAGCACAGGGAACTACACTCCATATTTTGTAATAATCTACAAGGGAAAATAATCTGATAAATACGTATGTGTATGTATTTATATTGTATACCAGAAACTAACAACACTGTAAATCAACTATACTTCAATTCAAAAAAAAGAAGTTAAGTATCTTGCCAAGATACACGCCTGGGATCTGAATCCAGGTCTCTGGCATGGAGACCAGTTTGGGCACACTAGTGACGATGGGTCACTGTCCCCAGGCATGAAGCCATAGCTCCAGTGTCCACCAAAGAGCAGGATGGTGGGCATTCAGGTACCATCAAGGACAGGGGGAGAGAGCTCTCTGGACAGAAGGCAGAGTGAGGAGACAGAGCAGCTTATTAAATGATGAACTTTTTACCGTTTGTTGATTCTAAATTAAAGCAAGTCTAGCCAACTTGCAGAGCCACCCACCAGCTTCGGCTTGATTGAAGTGAGCTGGATTGGAGTGACAGCCTCACGGGTGCTCACAGAGAAGGCTGAGAAAGGTCAGGAGCAGAGGCTTAGTGAGCGACAAAGAGCCAGAGGGGGGCCCTTGAGCAAGGCCTGGGAAGAGGAGGTGCCTCTGCCTGAACACCCAGAGGATGACCGCAGCCATTCTTGACCTTGTGGCCCTTGACAGGAGGATGAATAGTAAGGTGATCTTAACCTGCAAATCAAAGGGGATCTGGAGGTTCCAAGCTGATCTGTAAATGGGCTTCGAGAAAGACAGAAGAAAGTAAGTCCATTATGAGATCAAAAGAATGCATCAGGGGCACCTGGGCTTTGCCCTTTTTGTTCTATATTCTGGGCTTTTTATTCATGGTTTGTTCATATCTGGATGAGATAATCCTTTATCGTGATAGACATCTGCAGGTACTCTGGTGGCCCAGAATACAGCCTGCAGCCCCTCCTCAGCCCTTTAACTCCTTCACTCCCCAGGTGGGTCCAGGGGGCACCCGCATCCACTTCTCATGGAGAAACATCATAACCCTCAGGTTCTAATGCAAACCTTGGCAGGATCACAGCTTTGGGAGCCAGCTCGTGGGGCAGAGAAACCTAGGAAGGCTTTCTCTGGCGGGGGCATGGATGAATGTGTGGCCTGGCAGATGACAGAGAGAAAGTTTGGGAGGCAGGTTTGGCTTTTGGGTCAAGGTCAGTGGTTTCCAAACTTGTCTGCAATTGGAATCACCCCCCTGGCATCCAGACTTACCCCACACACTGTATTGTCATTAGTCTCCTTGCAGCTCGGGCTTTGGATGTTTTAAACCACTCCCCTGGGGGATTCCAACATGCAGTCAATCCAGGAATCCCTGGGAGAAGGAGCTCTATGCACACCCAGACTCCACCTTTCCCACCGCAAGCACACGCCTCATCTCTGCGGGGGTCTCGCAGGTTGCTAGGCTGGGGGCGTCCGGCTCAGCACGACCGCTTTCTGAGAAGGCAGTATCTAAGAAAGGGATTTCAGGGCCCTGGCAAAGTGCCCTCTGGCTTTTAAAATACCTCTTCCACCTACTCCCTGACACCTGCAGCTCCCTTTGCTGCGACAAAGCTCTTTATTCCACAGTGAGAGTGAAGGCTTAGAACAGCAACGCCCCTGGGAGAAGAGAGTGACTCCAATTCAGCTAAGCTCTACAGGCCTGATGAGGAGCGAGGGGGAGGCTCAGCCATGCGGCCTGCCTGTGAAAACAGGAAAGCTGGAGGGGGTCCCCTATTTTAGAAATGAGGAAGGGGGGTCCTAGGGGTGTGCTGTGATCCCGCCAAAGCCATCTGTCCAGCAGGTAGGCCATAGAGCCTGGGGGCAGAGGAGACTCTCGACCCAACTTGGTGAGGGGCTGGCGCTGACTGTGAAGAATGAAGGCACATCCCCTAGGTGTCCATAGCGGATCTTTGTATGAGACACTGTGCTGCCCCCAAAACTGTTTGGAAGTATATAGGGGCATTTTTTGATTGTCAGCAATGTGCTTCCCAGATGGCGCTAGTGGTAAAGAATGCCCCTGCCAATGCAGGGGACGTAAGAGAAGATGTAAGAGACACAGGTTTGATCCCTGGGTTAGGAAGATACCCTGGATACACTCTAGTATTCTTGCCTGGAGAATCCCATAGACAAAGAATCCCATGGACAGAGGAGCCTGGCAGGCTATGGTCCACAGGGTCGCAAAGAGTCGGATACGACTGAAGTGACTTAGCACAGCACACAGCACGACAATGTCTATGGGTGTTGCTGGCATTGATGAGCGGGGTCCAGAGACACTAAATACCCTTGATGCATGGGCCAGTGCTGCCCAAGGAAGAATGGTCCAGCCCCAAGGGCCATCAGTGTCCCCTTGGAGATACTATTTTTCCTTTTTTCTATTTTTTGCCATGCCACGTGGCATACAGGATCTTAGTTCCCCAACCAGGTATCGAACCCATGCCCCCTGCAGTGGAAGCACAGTATCTTAACCACCAGACCACCAGGGAAATCCTGAGAAACATTATTAACCCCTGGGCTGCAGTGGCTTCTGAGGCCCTTCTTCCCCCAAACCCATTATAGCAACACTGGTCCCACATTGCAAGCTTGGCCATGACATTGGCACAGGAAGCAACTACCCCCAGGGAGGCTCCACAGGCAGTGTGTGCCCCATGCCTGAGCAGTGGGGTTTCCCACAGCTGCCACTCTGCCCCATTATCTGGAGTTAAGCCCTGGGTACAAGGGAGGCTGGAGATGCCCCCAACAGCAGCTTCAGGTCAGAGGGTAAAAATGCCCCCTGGATGGCGTTCAACACAGCCTGCTCCTTCTGGGACCCTCTGCGCTTCTGGCTTTGCTTGCTTGCTTGCTAAGTTGCTTCAGTCGTGTCCAACTCTCCGTGACCCTATGGACTGTAACCTGCCAGGTTCCTCTGTCCATAGACCTAGACAAAGAGTCAGACCAAATAACCATCTGCCCCCTGCTCAGCCCAAGCAGCCCTGGTCCCCTGTGGGTGCCACACAGAGCCAAGGGCTTGCTGGGAGGGCTGCCTTTTCTTGATCAGAGAGGACACTGAGCGGTGAATTTGGGTACTCATGCTGCTGCCTGGCTGCCTACTGTGGGTACCACTCGCCCCTTAATCTAGGGTGCTTATCCCTCTCCTTCAAATCAAGATTTCTTGATTTGACAGCTAGGTGAGGTTAGATTGACAGGCCATTACCAGGTAAAGCGTCCAGGGCCGTTTTATTTACTCACTGGGCTTCCTGTATCCTCTTGAGCCTCAGTTTCCTCATCCATAAAGGGGGTGGTCCAGCTCCTTCCCTGATGGCTCAGTGGTTAAGAACCTACCTGCCAAGCAGGAGACACAGGAGATGTGGGTTCAATCCCTGGGTCAGGAAGATCTCCTGGAGGAAGAAATGGCAACCCACTCCAGTAGTATTCCCATGGACAGAGGAGCCTGGTGGGCTACTGTCTATGGGGTCGCAAAGAGTTGGACATAACTTAGCGACTAAACAACCACCAACAGCTGCTTACCCCATCACAGTGAGCATCAAATGAGGCAAAGCATGTGAAAGTACGCGGCAGACTCTAAAGCTCTACGCAAAAAAGACCCTCTGTGCAGGGGTACCTGGAGGAGAGCATGGCGACCCACTCCAGTATTCTTGCCTGGAGAATCCTACGGACAGAGGGGCCTGGCAGACTACAGTCCATGGGGTCGCAAAGAGTCGGACATAGTGGAGTGACTTAGCATGCATGTCTGCATACTGAGGGTACTCATTTTCACACCACCTTTCTAGGCACTCAATGCCCCTCTGTTTCCAGGGCCCATGCCTGCACACCTTGGGCCTGGCAGGTCCTAGGTCCCCTGGCCTGCTGTCCCAAGGACTGTCTCCCACACCTTGCCATCTGAGGCAGGGTCCAGAAGGCCTGGCGATAAGCAGCAGACACACAGTAGGGCAATTCTCATTTGTACTCCATGGTGCCTGCTGCTTGCCCATGAGGACACCTTCATTCCCTAGGAAGAAAGATAGGGGGGAAAAAAATCTGCAAAAGATATCAGCCAGGCCTGTCAGCAATGGTTCCTGTGAGACTTTGTACGTAGGAAGATGAGCTGACATTTACGGTGGGAAGTTTTATTTCTGTGGTAAATAACCTCTAATGGTGTAGGTCATTACACTAATTACAGCAGATAATTAATTTTCTAATTCTTTTTTTTTTTTTTCAGGTGGCCACATATTACAGGAGAAACATAATTTATCCCTTTTCTTCCTGGGCAGATATGACAGGGCTTGTCTCGTCATCCTGAGATAGGAAGACAAGCTTTCCTTCAGCCCCTGTTCCACCAAGAGGCTCCCCGGGGGCCCAGGGCCTCCTAGCCCTCCTCTCCCAATGAAACTTTGTTCTCATGCAAAAGCTCTTTCCTTGCCACCATCTGGGGATGATTTCCCTTAGATCTGCCCAGTTTCCTTGAGGCCTCGGGCACATTGGCTGGTGTTGATCTTCAAAGCTTTGACTGGAGGCCTGTCTCATGCCCTTCATGGGGGAGAATCGGCTACAGCCAGCCAGGCCCCCATCACCACACACACACTCCCACCTCTGAGCCACGGCACGCATGTTCCCTACCATCTGGATGCTCAGGCACCCCATTCTGTTAAAGCCCGTCTGGGACCATGGCTCCTCTTGGCTTTCAGCTCAGTAACCATAACTCTGTGCATGAGTGTGCCCATGTGGCACCCAACAGGGAACGTGGGCAACTCCAGCACCAGGCACACCGCACATGTTACCTCATTAAATTTTTGAAGGAGGTTGCCATATCCTTATTTTGGGGCTGAGAAAACTAAGGCTCAATGAAGTTACGTGCCTTGTCCAGGATCAAGCACCTGGGGATGCGGCCAAGTTGGACAGGCATCTGGCTTAGACCCCATGCACTTTCTCTTGCTCCCTTGACCCCATGGTTGACATTCCTCTCTTTTTTATCAGGAATTAGGCTCCTTGTGTTCCTCTGGGTTGTGCAGCGGTAAAGAATCCGCCTGCCAATGCAGCAGACGGAGAAGACATGGGTTTGATCCCTGGGTCAGAAAGATCCCCTGCAGGAGAAAATGGCAACCCACTCTAGTATTCTTGCCTGGAGAACTGTATGGGCAGAGGAGCCTGGTGGGCTACAGTCCATAAGGTTGCAGAGTTGAACACAGCTGAACACGCATGCACGTCCCTCTCACACCTGAGTGCTTCATTTTCCAAACTCCCTCAGCTCCCGTCAGGACCACTCTTTTTCTCCAAGGGGATCGTAAGTGCCGCCTCTGTATACTCCATTGTCCCACATTTCCACAGAGACCATCATGGGCTGGACACCTGGGACTTCTCAGTTGTTATCCTGAAATATTTTTTAAATTAATTTTTATTGGAGTATACTTGTTATCCTGACATTTTAAAGGGATTTATGTTTTATAAAGGCTTCCCAGGCAGCGCAGTGGTAAAGAATCTGCCTGCCAATGCAAGAGACGCAAAAGTTGAATCCCTGGGTCAGGAAGGTACCCTGGAGGAGGAAACAGCAATGCACTCCAGTATTCTTGCCTGGAAAATTCCATGGACAGAGGAACCTGGTGGGCTACAGTCCATAAGTTCACAAAGAATCGAACATGATCAAGAACACAAACACATGTTTTATAATATAAAGCCTGTCCACTCCATATGGGGGCTTCCCTCGTAGCTCAGTCGGTAAAGAATCTGCCTGCAATGCAGGAGACCCAGGTTCGATTCCTGGGTTGGGAAGATTCCCTGGAGAATGAAATGCAACCCATTCCAGTATTCTTGCCTGGAGAATCCCATGGACAGAGGAGCTTGGCAGGCTACAGTCCCTGTGGTTGCAAGAGTCGGACACGACTCAGCGACTAAACCACGACCACCCCATATTGTATTTGAACCTTACAACACGAGGGAGACATCCTTACATAGTTATTCCAATTCTAAGGATAAGAGACAGAGGCACCCAGGAGGACACAGCTGGGTGGACATACAGACAGAACTAGAATCAGATCTGCACCCTGTCCCGAGATATTGCAGCCACAGTGCCAGCTTGTGGAACTGAGGACAGGATGGCATGAAAGAACCCACTGGGGCAGCCTCTGCTCAGAGCCTTTCCTGGGGCATGAGAGCATGAGTTCCCCGTCTCCTCTGAGTTCAGGAGGGAGCAGCAGGAGCCTGAGTCCCTGGGGGCCTTGCGTGTCCTGTCCACCTTCCTGGTATAGTTAGAACCACTGGTTTCAGAGCAGGACAAGCCTCCCCATCTGAGCACGCACTCACCCACTTCAGTTATCACCACTGCACGGTCGGGCCCTCAGCCTGAGTCTAGCCCCAGCCTCTCCCCCGAGCTTCAGCCCGTCCCTCAAATATATCTCTCCCTACTCCTGATAGCTCCTCCTTGAGCTTTCATTCATTCATTTGCTCATTCATTCAAAAAAGTCCTCATTGACTCAAGCAGATACTTGTACACTCATGTTCACAGCAGCACTATTTGCAATGGCCAAAAGGCGGAAGCAACTCAAGTGTCCACTGACACATAGATAAGCCGAATACAGAGTGTTAATACAAAGGAATGTTATTCAGCCTTAAAAAGGAAAAAGTTCTGACTGCACGCTACGACACGGATGCACCTCGAAGCACTATGTTAAGTGAAATAGGCTGAACGCGAAAGAATGTCTATTATATGATGCCACTCACATAAGACGCTGAGAGTAGTCAAATTCATAGACACGGGAAGAAGAATGGTGGTTGCCAGGTGCTGGCGGAGCAGGGAAAGGGGAGTTACTGAATAAAAAGTTCAGAGTTTCACTTCGGGATGATGGGAAAGTTCTGGAGATGGTGGTGGTGATGGT
>NW_011495071.1:7043929-7047884 GCF_000754665.1 Bison bison bison
CTATGTTGTGTATATTTTACCACTATTTTTTTAAAATTTAAATTTATTTATTTTAATTAGAGGCCAATTACTTTACAATATTGTATTGGTTTTGCCATACATCAACATGAATCCGCCACGGGTGTACACATGTTCCCCATCCTGAACCCCCCTCCCTCCTCCCTCCCCGTACCATCCCTCTGGGTCATCCCAGTGCACCAGCCCCAAGCATCCTGTATCCTTCATTGAACCTGGACTGGCGATTCGTTTCTTATATGATATACATGTTTCAATGCCATTCTCCCAAATCATCCCCCCCTCGCTCTCCCACAGAGTCCAAAAGACTGTTCTAAACTCTGTGTCTCTTCTGCTGTCTCGCACACAGGGTTATCATTACCATCTTTCCAACATTCGAATCATAGGAGTCCCAGAAGAAGAAGACAAAAAGAAAGACCATGAGAAAATACTTGAGAAGATAATAGTTGAAAACTTCCCTAAAATGGGGAAGGAAATAATCACCCAAGTCCAAGAAACCCAGAGAGTCCCAAACAGGATAAACCCAAGGCGAAACACCCCAAGACACATATTAATCAAATTAACAAAGATCAAACACAAAGAACAAATATTAAAAGCAGCAAGGGAAAAACAACAAATAACACTATTTTTAAAAAGCTTTATTGTGTGCCTATTATGTGCCAAGGACTCATTCTAGTTGGAGAAGAGAGAGAATCAACACATAAGGAAATTGACGCTGTAGGTCAAGCAGTTGATAAGTGCTATGAAGAGAAATAAAGGGAGCAAAGAGAGAAGGAGAATGATGGGGAGGGGCTGCTATTTCATACAGGGGGTAAGGATCAGCCTCTGTTCTAAGGTGATGCTGGAACATACACTGGAAGGCAGTTTGGAGTGAGCCACGTGGATGGCTGGGAGGAAGGTGTTCCTGATGGAAAACCAGCAAGTTCAAGGGCCCTGAGGCTGCGGCCAGCGAGACTGGAGCAGAGTGAGCCAGGATGGGGTTGGGGGGAGGGGCATGGTGGCTAGATCCTACAACGCTTGTAGGCCAGACTTTGCATTTCATCAGCATAAACTTCTTATCGTGTTTCTTGGATTTCAGACCTCAGACTAACTTAGATGTCATGACTAAGAGCCTGGACTCTGAGGTCAGTCTTCCTGTTCACATTCCAGCCCCTGCTTCCCAGATGCAAATCCTTGAGCAACACACTGACCATCTCAGGGTTATTTTCCTCATCTGTAAAATGGGGATGATGATACCAAGATCGTGTTGGTGTCCTTCATGTCCTTCAAGCACTCAATTCATGTCAGCTTTTATTATTCTGGCTTGCTTTGATTTTTCCTCTCTCTTGCCCTCAAAAGCTGATCAGTTGCCAACTTCCAAGCACACCTCAGCTAGCCTGGAGGGGCTCCTCACATGGCTATGTATCTCCAGCACCGGGGCCAGATTCCTTGAAGAACAGCTAGGCTCCTGACACGAGACCCCACTTGTGCCCAGCACGGACCCTCTTCCACACACTTCTTCCTTTCTTTGACCATTTAGTCCTCTCTCCTTGGTTCCAGGCTTACGTCTCCCAGGTCTCCTGCTCCCAGACAGGACCTGGCTGCCTACCCAGCCTGGCATCCCCCCAGGCCACCTCCTTGCAGAGGTTCTCCTAGCCTGCTCACCTGGCCTTCCCAGGATGCACATACCTCCACAAAGCCTCGCCCATCCATCCATCTCCCTTTCTTTTCTTCCGCTTTCTGAGTTTAGGTCTGGTGTGTCTTCACCATGCCTAGCTAGGTCACTACTTGGTTTCCCAGGCAGTGCCTCTGCCTCTTCCCTTCGGTCGCATATACCTGTGTGTGTGGCTATCACATCATTCCTGCTCCTGCTCCATCTGCTAAAGTCCCTCCAGGTCCCTCCAGAGTGGCCCCAGCCTGGCCCTGAGCATGGCAAACCCACATGGAACATGCACTTTCCAGACTCAGATGGAAATTAGAAATGGCAGATTGATCAGTGCTAATGAGGCTTAAAAAAAAAACAAACAAAAAAATAGACCTAGAGATTAAAAAAAAAAAAAGATGAAGAAGAATCAGCTCTACTTCAAGTGTAAATCTGCTCCACAGAGAGGAGGTCTAGGGGTTTTCACTGATATAGGTCATACTCTGGAAGTGGGGAGGGGGATGTGTCTGTGCCAGGGGTGTGAGGTCTGGTTTGGAGGCTCAGCGATGCTGATAGGCAAGTGCCTCTGGCCAGGCAGCTTCCCTGGTGCCAAGACCCCAGCGTCCCCAGTTATCCCTCTGGGTCTTTTCTAAGAGGTCTGCATGACTGCCAGGCAGACTGGGCCAGGAAGCTCCAAGGTTACTCCTCCCTGAGCCAGGGGACCGCAGAGCTGACGGCTGCCAGGTTGAGCTCCAGGCTGGCCGTGTGGGTGGCCACGTGCCAGCGGGAGGCCAGCTCTGGGATCTGGGACAGCCCCCAGGGAGCCCTGGGGACAGAAGACAGTGCTCTCCCCACCCAGGAGGCAGCAGCCAGAGGGGCCTAGACAGGCAGAGGGAGCCGCGGAAACGGGAAGTGACAGACAATGGAAGAGACAGCGACAGTCAGGAAGACAGAGCAGCGGCTCTGAAACGTGGGGGAGGGGAGGAAGCGAGAAAGAGAAGGAGAGAGCCCAGTGCAGCCTCACAGGACCCGGGCCGGCAAATTGAGGCGGGGGACAACCGCCTGCAGAGACTCACTCAGGTCGGGTGGAACAGTGGCCAGACTGCACCCCCACCCTCCCGGCACTGCGGCAGGGCACAGGGGTGATGTCTCCCACCCTGAGGCCCCTCTGTCCTCCTTCTCACAGTCCCCGAGCTTGCTGGAAAGAGAGAAAGAGACAGCAAGACAGGCCAAAGGGGGCCCGGCCACATGGCCTGTGGATGGGTCATTGAATGCACTTAATAGGCCTGCTGCTAATTGGCCTAACAAACAAAACACACATCTGCTCAGCTCAGAGGCCACGGAGCCATGCAGGTCTCCACTCTTTAAGACCCCGCAGCGAGTCCTGCCATTCCAGGTGGAGGCTTGGTAGAACACACTGGGGTGGGTGGGGGTGAGGGGGTCTGGGGGGCAGGAGGCACACAGCCCACCCTGCCAAGCGGCCTCCCCCAAGGGCTAAGGCAGGTCTGGGCTACATCTCTGCCACCACTAACCCGTGTGACCACATGCTCAGTGGGCCTGGCAGAAACTGGCGGCCCCGCTGCACCGAGGCTCCCAGCAGCCATGAGAAATAGGAGCGGTATTGCCCCCAGTTTACAGGTTCGAAGACTGAGGCAGAGAGGGGCAACTACACTGCTGAAGCTTAGAGAGCGGGCAGAGGGTGGAGCCGGGGCCTGAAAACAGGCATCTGGACCCCAGATTCTATGCCCTTGGAGAGAGAGTGAGTTTGTCCTACACATCGTCCATATTTGACTGCTTTAGGGTGTGACGAGAGCACAATTGGAGAAGACTGTCTGGTTCAAATTCCCGCTCTGATCCGCTTCCCAGATGGACAACCTTGAGCAGGTCATATGACTACTGTGGGCCTGTTTCCTCAACTATAAAACTGGGAAACCAGCACCGAAGTCCCAGGGTTGAGATGACTAAATGAAACAGGGCCCATAATGTGCTCAGAAGGGTGGCTGGCACATCACAGGCACTCAGTAAACGAGAGCCATTTATATTTTATAGGCAGGAGAGCACAGGAGTCAGAGGTGGGGCAGGGGTGGGTGACAGGCAAGGAAGTGGCCCTTGGAAAGACACCCTGCCCACCCCAGAGCCCTCTGGCTGGAGGTCCAACCAGGAGGAGCCCACCCCGCAGGGTTCCTGGGCCTCCTGCTGCTGCCCCCGTTCATTCTCACTCAGCAGAGAGGACGGGGCCCATCTGAGAGCTCTCCTGCAGAAACCTGCCCTGCTGGACTGGGGGAGGGGCTCCAGCAGGGCTTCTGGAAGCAGGACCTC
>NW_011495071.1:7047984-7048538 GCF_000754665.1 Bison bison bison
CCCAGAGCAGCAGCCCAGCCAGTGTTCACTAGCAACAATCATCATGCCCAGGCTATTATTTCATGGCCCAGTACTGGACTCCAGGATGCTCAGAGACTAGAAAAAGGCAGTCAGTTCAGCCTAAAGGGCAGTCTCTGGGGACATTTGTATGTTGAAAGAAGCCCGAAGGAAGAGAACATTGTTTATCAGGAAAGAATATATCAGAATATCAGACATCGGGGCAGGCAACTATTTTAGTGAGCTTCTGTGTGTGCATGCCTGTGTCTGTGTGTGCATGTGTGGACATGTATGCACATATGTGCACATGTATATGTGTGTATGTGTGTGTATACAGATATATGTGTGTGACTGTGTGTTCAGGTGTCCTTAAGACAAATATCTGCCCATCTAACCTCCAGAAACCTCCACTTAAAAACAATTTTTTAAAATTTTAATTGGAGGCTAATTACTGATGTTAAAGCTGAAACTCCAATACTTTGGCCACCTGATGTGAAGAGCTGACTCATTGGAAAAGACCCTGATGCTGAGAAAGATTGAAGGCAGAAGGAGAAGGG
>NW_011495071.1:7048782-7067371 GCF_000754665.1 Bison bison bison
ACAGGACACAACTGAGTGACTGAACTGAACTGAATTACTTTACAATATTGTGATGGTTTTTGCCATACATTCACATGAATCAGCCATGGGTGTACATGTGTTCCCCATCCTGAACCCCCCTCCTACCTCCCTCCCCATCCCATCCCTCAAGGTCATCCCAGTGCACCAGCCCTGAGCACCGTGCCTCATGCATCAAACCTGGACTAACAACCTCCACTTTTGAGGCTTTTCCTCAACCTTCTCCTGTGGCCAGTCCCTGAGCTAAGCTCTGGGGTGACAGAGGACAGCAACCTGGTCCCTGACCCTGGGGAGAAGCCCCCAAGCAGAGGCGGAGGGTCTATAGACAGAGGAGCTGGCTGAGCCACAGGCTTATCCCAGCTGGAGCAGGAGGGAGCCGTGCGGGGGCACCGAAGTGTCTCATTTGTAACCTAGAGAGGGCACAGCCCTGGGGCCTGATGCACTGTTGGAGGGACACTAGAAGTAAACTCGCTGCAGCCTCTGTTCCAGAGAGTGACGTCTTCTACAGCCTGGTTATCAGAGGCTAGCCACGTGCTGTCTGAGATGCTCCCAAGGATGGGAAGCTCACCACCTCTCCAGAGAGGTCACTGTGCCCTCAGGCCACTTGAGTTGTCAGGTTATAGTAAACAATCGGATGTCTCCACTCCCACCCCTTGGCACTGGTTCTGCTTCCTCCTGGGCCTTTTTCCAGCTGAAGGCAGGCACTGTGTTTCCTCAAAGTCTTCTCTTCTAAACCCTTCCATCCCCTTACTAAGCTCCCCCTTATCCTAGCGGGGAGCAGGTCATCAAAGGGATTGGTTCCGAGAGCTGACATACCACCAGGCAATTTGGTCAAAAGACAAGGGCTCAGGAAGTCTCTCTGGGGGTGGCCAACACTTACACTGAGTTTCATGACACAGGTCCAGCATGTGGCCTAGAGTTGGACTTTGTTGAAGGGAATGAACCCAAGAATTTTCAAAAAATTCAGGCTAACGTGAATCTCTCTCCCTTCAATTTCTCCATATGTAAGAGCAGTACTAATTCAGAGTAACTTACTGCCCATTTAATAAGCATTTATTATGTGCCAGGCACCATGAAAAGGGCTCTACATGTATCATCTCATTAAATTCTCCCAACAAAGCTAGAGGCAGACACTGTCTACAAAAGAAAAGGAAGCTAAATATTTAAAATGGAAACCCGACAAGGAGCTATTCTAGAGCACAGGGAACTCTGCTCAATGTTATGTGGCAGCCTGGATGGTAGTTTGGGGGAGAATAGAGGCATGTATACCTATGGTTGAATCCCTTTGCTGTCCGCCTGAAATGATCACAATATTGTTAACGGACTATACTCCAATATAAAATAAAAAATTAAAAAGGAAGCTGAAGCTTATACAGATTAACTTGCCTATGTTTAGTCTAATAGGGAATGTCTACTTCAAAACCAGATTTCCTACCAGGCTCAGGAGCAGGCTGATCCAGGTGGGCGCTTAGCATCTTAGCCTTGCCGGGGACAATACCACCTTGTTCGTCAGCCTCCTGATCAGAAAAGACAACACAAAGCTCTAGCATTTGGGGTGACAACTGTACCAAGAGGGGTAGGCTGCTGGGAACAGTCAGTATCACCTGGTGGCCTGTGGG
Organism: Bison bison bison; assembly: GCF_000754665.1. NCBI lineage: Eukaryota > Metazoa > Chordata > Mammalia > Artiodactyla > Bovidae > Bison > Bison bison. The sequence goes on from NW_011495071.1 coordinate 7,050,420, forward strand.
AATCCAGGTACCCGTCAGCTAAGAGGTCCAGCAGGAGAAACCTCTGCCAGCCCGGGGTCCAGCCACTCTTCAGAGAAGAGGACCCTTGTCCTCCCAATGAAAACAGTTCTCCCAGCTGTGAGGGCCAGAGGGCCAGGGAAGAGACAGACACGACTAAATCCAGCCCTTTCTCCCTGTCAGCGCAGAAGGAGGGCTCTGGGTGCTCTAAAAACTGGGTTAAAAATGGCTTGGCTGTACCTATCTTATCTGCTTTGCACTGAAAGCCTTCAGCACGTGGCAGGTTTTCACGTAGAATTTTCCTTGCTAATCCCCCTTTGTTAGCTCTGATGCCGACATTGCAATACCAACCTCGTCTGGGTGATTTGAGAGGGATTACAGACCCTCAATCCTTCAGCGTGTGGGAGAAGAATGTTTTCTCAAATCAAATTTTACACAAACCTGTTTTCAAAAATAATCAAAGTGCAAATCCCTCCTCAGGATTGAAGGGTTGGGGAAGACACTTGTCTCTTCAAAATTCAACAGGGCAAACGGAAGCTCGTCCTCCTGGAGGGCGAGGGGATGGTACAGAGCCACCTGACTGTTTAACGGTATTGACCCTTCTGGTCTTCCAGACTCTCACGCTCACTAAGTGGGGCTCTGTGGATAGGAGGGAGGGTCAGATGCTTTGGCATAGGTTGACACTGACCTGTGCTCAGGGGGGTACCATGAGCAAGGCGGAGAAGCAATGGGACAGGTTCAAATTCAAGTTCAGTGAACATCTACCAGTAGCCTATGGTGTGCCGTGCAGTGTGCTGGGCATTGAGTGATGCGATGATGAATAAAATTTGAGCCTTGCCTTGGGGAAATTACAGTCAAGCAGGGAAAGCAGTTATACATCTAGAGAATCCTGAAATGGGACGGATCAGGACAAGGGCTCTAACAGAGCTGCAAGGGACAGAGAAAGAAGATAGTTCTGCTCTTGTACAAGGCTTCCTGGAGGCGTGGGGGGACATGGATGGGGTTGTGCTTCTTGTGGGCTGGCACCCTGGAGGTCTCAAAGGCTGTCCCATACGAAACAGGAAGTGGGCCAGCGGGACTCAGGCAGACCCATTCCGGGCCAGACTGTCACTAAGTGTGATACTCAGGCGTCACTACACCCTTCTCAGCCTCCACTTCCATGCTGTGGCATCACACTGCCCTGGCACTCCTTTCTGCCTGGCTTGGTAGAACAGGCCATCTTGAAGGCTCCTTCCAGCTCCTATGTGAGGCTTTATTTAGAAGGTCAGGAAAAGGTAAAAAACTATATAAGATGCTGAGGGCCTGCAGGCTTCATCCAAGTTGCTCAGGGCCCGGAGTCTACGCTGCCTGGAATTTGCATTAGTGATTTCTCCTTAATGCTCTGGTGGCCGTGGCTGATCAGCTGGGCCCCAAAGCCACCTCCACTTGCAAATCCTCTTCCCTCTTGCCAGCCCTTCCCACCACCTCCACTCCCACCAACATCTGGGCTCCTCTGCAAGGTGGCCGCCTGCCCCTCGAGGCTGATCTTTGTCACAGATCAGAGTTGGGCGGTTCCTGAGCCTGGCTAGTCACAGGAACTGGGCCTTCCTCTCCTGGTCCCCAAGGGAGCTGCAGTGGGGTACCTCTGGAGAGCCAAGCAAGGCCTCTGGCTATAAAGGGGCCTTGAAGTCGGGTTTCGTCTGGGCTGTAACTAGGTACAGGCAGCAATGTAGCCAAGCCATAAACCCTCTCCTCCCTTGGCTGGCAAGGCCATGCCTCCCACCCACCAAGGCCCCAACGGGCTGTTCAACAGTGAGCAAATCACCCTTATGGGGGCTGATTACAGATGGATATGCAGTCCCTAAGGTTACTGGAAGCTCAGGCTGCTCTCGAATGCATAACCCCGATATTTTCTTCTTAAGCAATTCTTCTGCTCTTTGATGTTCTGCGGCAGCAAACAATCACATTCGGTTTGGTGCACAGTAAGGGGAGGGGGAGGGCGGGGAGAGGGCTGGGGGAGGGGGAGAGCCAGCCCAGCTCCGTCTGCCCATGCTTTCCGGGCAAATTCGGCCTTACCATTTCATCCCTGGCTAGTCAGGAATGCAGCAAGCTGTGGGTTGTTTTCCACAGCACCCGAATCACGGGTATACGAGGGAAGTGGTGCCGGTGGTTGGGTTTTATGGCTTTAAATGCAGAACTTCCCAACAGCTTTTAAAAAAAAAAAAAATCCTGTGACTCACTCATCAATTTCCCTTTGCCAGAATGCCCTGGGGGCTCAGGGGAAGGAACAAGGATGAGCTTTGCAATGGCTGTGTCTGGGAGAGGGGAGAAGGGAAGGAAAAGAGGAAAAAGGGAGGACAGAGGGGCCCAGAAGAAGATGGGGAGGAAAAGAGAAGGCATGAAGGAGACGGATGGAGGTGGGAGAGAAGAGCAGAGAATCTAAGAGAAGAAATGGGAAAAAGAAGAATCCATCCTTTATGACACGCAAGAGAGGAGGTGATGATATAGCAAAGTTGTGATGTTGACTGGGAAAGGTCACTTTAGCCGAAACTGGGTTACCTACTCCGGGGAGCAGGGCAGATAGTGGAAGCTCAGATCATTTAAACCAGTGGTCCCCAACCCTTTTGGGACCAGGGAGGGGTTTCATAGAAGACAGTTTTTCCAGGGACCGGGATGAGGGGAATGGTTTTGGGTTGATTCAAGGGCATCACATTTATTGTGTATTTATTTCTATGATTATCACATCAGCTGTACCTCAGATCATCAGGCATTAGATCCTGGGGCTTGGGGACCCCTGATTCAAACAACTTGTTCAAGGGTTGACCCCCTTCTCTGGGATCCCCCTCCGTCCTTTCTTTCATCCTTTCTTTCCTTCCTACCCCTTCCAAAGAGTAGCCAACCAAACTGTATTCCAATGCAGGGGCTTTTGTAATTTCTCTTCTGTGCACACTCAAATCATAGCCAGTGCTCTGATCCCCAAAGCCAGGGGTCTTGTCCTGGCAGGTGGGGGAGGAACCAGAACTGGGTCCTGAGATACTGATGGGGGGCAGCGTGTCTGAGGAAAAGCTGAGCCCTTTGGCGGCATTATGGCTACAGTGAATAAAATTACACCCATGTTTCTCCTGGCCAGACATCTGGGGAATAGGTGAGTATTTTCAAGTATTCCTTTTTAAGAGTGAAGCCGTAGGTTTCATTATCATATTTTAATTAAAAGGAAAAATCCTATTAAACAATTCCCAATGTATTGGGATTAGCAAAAACCAGCACCTGAGACCCAGTAACTCAGCAGTAGGAACACACTAACCAGACATATTTTCCTCAGAAATTGTCTCTACACCTGTCCCTCCCCTCCCAGCCAAGGAAACAGCTTCCAGCAGGCTCCATCCGTCCATCTGGGGAGGGCCAGGATGGGTGTTCCACGCTTCCCTCTCTCTCTAAGGGACATGGTAGGAAGCTGTGTGTGTGTGCATGCTAAGTCGCTCAGTCGTGTCCGACTCTTTGCGACCCTATAGACTGTAGCCCACCAGGCTCCTCTGTCAGTGGGATTGTCCAGGCAAGAATACTGGAGTGGGTTGCTGTTCCCTCGTCCAGGGGACCTTCCCAACCCAAGGATTGAACCCAAGTCTCTTAGGCCTCTTGCATCGGCAGGCACATTCTTTACCAGTAGCACCACCCGGTAGGAGCCATGTCTCCCCAAAATGTGTTGATACCCTCAAAACTTCCTACTCAAAGCACGGCTGGCAAGACACCGGCATTAGAATGGGGTAGTTTTGGGCTTAAAACCCACCGTCCGCACTTCTTAGATGTGTGACTCTAGGTGATTCCTTGGTTTTTCCTGAGCTTTAATTTCCTACCTTTAAATGTGAATTTTATATCCTCTCTGTAGGGCTGCTGAAAGGATTAGAACTTACATATGAAAAGAAATTGTGGCTCAGCTGGTAAAAAATCCACCTGCAATGTGGGAGATCTGGGTTGGATCCCTGAGTTGGAAAGATCCCCTGGAGAAGGGAAAGGCAACCCGCTCCAGAGAATCCCTGGAGAATTTCACAGACTGTATAGTCCATGGGGTCGCAAAAAGTCAGACACGACTAAGCGACTTTCACTTCATGAAAAGAAATTAGTACAGTGCCTAAGTGGTAGTTAGTAAGTGGATCAGAGCTGGGACTTCCCTGGTGGTCCAGTGGCTAGGACTCTGTGCTTCCAGCTCAGGGGGCCTGGGTTCAATCCCTGTTCAGGGAACTAGATCCCTGCCCCCATATGTCACAACTAGGAGTCTTCATGGTACAACTGAAAAAGATCCTGCATGCCGCAGCTAAGACCCAGTGTGGCCAAATAATAACCTTTTAAAAATATTAAAAAACAAACCGGAGCTGTTATCTATTACCATTGTTACTATGACCTATTCTTATTTTATTCATAGACAAGATAGAGGAACCACTTCCAGGAATGCCTGATAAAACACATCCTGTTTCATGAACACAGGAGTCTCTCCAATGAACCATTATAGCAGGTGGGTCATACTTCCTCTTGCATCCTGGCCTTTGCACATCACGCTCCCTGACTGGGAACCCACTTTCTACCCCTGTATCCCTGCCGCTTTGCCTGGTTAACTCCTGCTCATCCATCAACTCTGGATTTGGAAGTCACTTCCCCAGAGAAGCCTTCCCTGTCGGGCGTGGAGGCCTGCCGTGGTTATACCCAGGTTTCTGGGTCACTGCAGTTCCAGAGTTTCTCTCAGAGCATCCACAATGTCCGTGTGAGGGTCTGGAAACCTCCTCTGAGACCGTCCAAGTCTTAGAGCATCCAGACCTTGAGCGTGAGTACAGGCCCATGTCACTGTATACAGCAGATGCTCAAAAACAGATCCGTGACAGAAATGGGAGAAAATGAGATACAATTAGAGAAAAACGAGGAGGGAAAAGTGGCAATGGAAATGACCGTTTCACATGTAGACTACTTTGAGATCTCACATTAAGATATGGCTTTCCCACCCAAAGGCAATGCAAGGCAGCTAGCTGCTCGTACTTTACAGACAGGCTTAAATTTATTGGAATGATTCCCTCCGAATCCTTCAGGGCAAGTGCCATGGTTAGGGCTCAAAGCCAGCCTCTGGGTTCTGGTCTGTTCATACACTTTCCCAAAAACTTGAGCATTAATCCTTGGCCCATCTCACCCATCAGAAAACCTTCCTCATTCTGCCTTCAAAATACCTCTTGAATCTGATCACATCTCATCCCCCAAACCAATGTTCATTTCCTCTTAGACAGACCTCTCCCCCACACCTGCCTGTGCCCCTTCCTGGCCTCCGCAAGCAGGCCAGCCCCTGCCTCCTCCTCTGTGTCTGTTTTCGGTTCTTCTCCACCCTCCATTTCCCCCTGCACAGTGCGGCCCGGGAGCTGCAACTCACTGAGACGTGTCACATAAGAACTGAGATGAGATCTGTTTCCTGCTGTGTGTGTGTGTGCACGCGCGCGCACGTGTGTGTCCATGAACACAGATGTGTTCCGGCTTCAACCAAAAGAATACAAAACCCAGGCACATAGCCATACTTTCATCAAAAGCTTATTTATTCCACCCCTACTTTATTTTTTATAATAGAGAGAGGGGAATACACACATTGCGTTCTGTAGCTAATCAGGTTAGAACCACTCCAACTGGCAAGATGAGATTGTGTGTTTCCAGTCGGGGCGAGGCTGCATCTCAGTCCCTCCTGCCATCCTGCCAAGTAATTCTGGTCTGATCGGATGCCAGGACTGGGAGCTGGTTGACCCAAGGGTCCCGAATAGAGATCACTTGTGACATAGATGGCTAAGTGCCACCTTCTTTCCCAGCCCTAACAATGGAGGCTGATCACTCCGAAGGCTGCAGGGCTGCTGGGGAGGGGGCAATCCTAGTCTCAGCTCTTTATCTTTCAAGTCTAATTTCAGCATCCTCTGCGAGCACATTAGTGCGAGAATGCCTCTTACGGTTAGTTGTCTGCATCCAAGACAAGCCTATAATGACCTCCCTGGTGTCTCACGCACGCGTACACTCAGCCCCCCGAGCAGACACCCACTCTGCCTCTGCACACAGCTGTCTGTGACGACTGCGGCAGCCTTCCCGTGCGACCCGGCTGGTGGGGACCGATGTGGAGGCTTTTTAATTGTCTAGGGAGGAAAGGAGGGGGTCGGGTCAGCATCAGCTCCAGAATGACAGTCCAGAACCTCCTCCAGCTCCCAGATGGGAGGGTCCTGACTCAGAAGAGAGACACGGACTTGGAAGAGAGAGCAGAGTCTAAGACTGGAGGCAATGGCAGCAGCATCACTGACTGCTGATTCCTGCCCCAGGAAGCAGAGGGAATTGAGGCCGAGGGTGTGACCTTGCACTGCCATCAGCCCTCTGCCTCACTCCAGGGCTTGCTACCCCGCCCCCACTGGAACACAGGAGAAGGAAACAAGCAGTGACGCTTATCATTCACAGCTCAGCCTTTCACGTGCCCTGAAGAGGCATAATTGCGTCCATTTTACCCATGAGGTAAACTGAGGCTTGAGAGCCTGATGTTGCATAGCTGGTAAGTAGAAGAACTAGGATTCCAGCTCATGTCTCTGGCCACCCAGCCTGTGCTCTCCTGCCACACCAGCCTGCGTCTCTTTCCCCAGCAGCTTTCCCCACTCCCCCAGTCCCTCCTCTGCACCTCCCAGTGTGTTCGTTTCCACCTCTCACTTAGCCCTTGCCATCACCCTTGAGCTGTTTCTGGTTTGTAAACCACACTGGATCATAAGCTCCTGAAAGGCAGAAACCATGGACTCAGGATCCTGTCGTATCTGAGTCTTAGGATGCTCTGGACACCAAAGTGCTGTTCACAAAGCAGATTCTGGGCTTTATAAACAGCTATCAGGTAACCCTCATGGTGCCTGCCAGAGCGAACCAGGGCCAGTACACGCACGTGTCGGGGCGGAGGGGATGTCAACCAGATTCTGCCCTTATTTCCCAGGCCATCCCACCCCCAGCCTGGCATCAGGAGAGCACGTGGGCAAGGCACACACTGGCAGGGCTTGGTTGATTCCTGGTGGGTGGGGACCTGGCACACCATGTAACCTTTCTGACTTACAGTTCACTTGGAGCAAGCATCCTGACTTAACAAGGAGATGATAAGGATAAAGAGCAGTGTGCTTAAAGTTGGGGGAATGGGGACTTCCTGGTGATCCAGTGGCTAAGACTCTGCGCTCCCAATGCAGGGGGCCCCGAGTTCGATCCCTGGTCAGGGAGCTGACCACGAACTGACCTAAGACTCAGATATGACAGGATCCCAAGTCCATGGTTTCTGCCTTTTAGGAGCTTATGATCCAGTGGGGTTGCGAGTGGGGCTTACAAGCCAGAAACAGCTCAAGGGCTGTTTCTTGATGGCAAGGGCTAAGTGAGAGGTGGAAATGAACACAGATGGTAAAATTCCAGTAATTGTTAAAACTGGGTGATGGGCATAATGGCATTCATAGGCTAACCTCTATACTTCTATGTATATTTGAAAAATTTTTCATAATTACAATACCCCAAAAAGGCAAAAATAATACATGCAAGAAAAAAGGTGATGCTAAAAGCATTGAGGACTTCGTCCTGGCACATGCGTGATGCTTGGGTGCTCGTGATGGATTCTCTGAGACACAATGGACTGTAGCCCACCAGCCTCCTCTGTCCCTGGGATTTTCCAGGCAAGAATACTGGAGTGAGTTGCCATTTCCTCCTCCAGAGGATCTTACCCACCCAGGGATCAAACCTGCGTCTCCTGTATCTCCTGCATCAACAGGCAGATTCTTTACAACTGACCACCCAGGAAGCCCGGCACATACGAAGTACTCACTAAATCATTTTCCATTTTTCATTTCTCCTTTTACATGCTCCCCAGAGACCGAGCTTCCTTCCCTTAGTAGAAAGCCCACCTTTGACAGCCCCCAGTAGCAGAAAACAAACAAGAAGTAGCTGAGCTCTGTTAAGTACAGAAATCCCACCTCAGTTGGTCACATGACTGAAGCCAGGTGACTCCTCCAGGGCTCCAAGCTACTGGCTGCCATTCACTAGGCACTTATTTACAAGCTAGCCCCTGTGCTAAGCTCTAAAAGGGCATCCTCTCTTTAATCCCCCCAGTCCCCAGTGGGTGAACAGTATAACTATCTCCATCTGTCCAGCTCTGAGCTCTCTTTCTCCTTTGGTCTTTCCTGAGCTCTGGAACTGTCTGCGAGAATCTGTATTTTTATACAGGTCTGTGCACAGGCCTTGCCCCCACCGGCCACAGTCCCTGGGTGTGGTCTGGGGGACAAACTCGAGAACAATCTGGCCCCCAGGCCAAGGTGTCTGGTGGGACCCCAGGTTCACAAGGTCACACCGGCAGCTGCTGGGAGAGCAGGAGCACCACGGCACTGGGTGGTGGTTTGGAAAGGAGTGGCCCAGAGACAAGGAGGGTTGTGTCCCTGTGCATGGGAGGGAGTAGCCGGGGGCCACCGCTGTGGTGGTCCAGAACTGGTTCTGCAGGTGGGCTTCCTTTGTGGGCCAAGGGGTCATCATGATCCCAGGTCTTGCTGCTGCTAGGATGAGGCCGGCAGAGTGGAAGAGCCGAGAAATACCCATCCTGCCCGTGGCAATGCCCCTCCTGTTCTAGGGTTCCATCTTCCTCCTTCCACCTCCAGCTCTCTGTCTCGAATGCTCTTCCCGGCCCTAGCTGCCAGAGCCACCCTGTGTTCTAGCAGCTTAGGAGGTGCAGCCTCCTCCAGGATGCCCTTGAGGAGCAATGGGAGGACAAGGCAGGATGGCTGTCCCAGCCTTGCTCTCCAGAAACACAAAACTCCTCTGATTTGCCCGTGCTAAACTCTCCACTCAACCCTTAACCCTCAACCTGCATGGATTTCAGACTTCACTTCTGGTGGGCTTGTTGCCTACTTCTGAGTCCAAATGTACCCACCCTGTGTTCTCTTTATATCTGCTTGTTTCCAAATAGTTCCCTTTGAAGATTTTATGGGGGCTAGTTTAAGATTGAGAGAACAGGTGACTTCATACAGAATCTTGTAAACTTAGGGATCATCTAGCCCCTAGAGGTGGGACAAGCTGAAAATACGGTTTCTGAAATGGTTAAGCTTATTTCATGGATGTCAGATGATGATGGATAATTGAAGAAGACCAAAGTGATGCCTGTGTATCTGATTGTGAGTTTGTGCATGTCTGTGGTGGGGGAGTACATCCCATCACCCCCAGTAAATATTCCCACGTCTTTAGCTTGGTCCATGTTCCTACTCTTTGAGGCTGGTATGGGGAGGAAAATTCAAGGCTGATCCCTTAAAGACTTCTGCAAGTTTTCCTTTTAATTGTCCAGAGGGTGAGGATTCTTCTCTGTAGCCTTTCACTCATCCAGGAAAAGTTGCTGAATCACCTGCCCAGGTCTGCCCAGTTTATAGTGAGTTGGGTGGCTCAGCCTAAGCCTCTGGACTGACTCAGATGCTCACTGTTTGATGGCGTCCCCACTCCATAGAAACAAATGCTTGAGTGGCCATCCATACACCTGCCAACACCAACATTCATCACCCTGCAGTAGGCTCAGAGACCCTGAAGACCTCAGTTCCTATGATCCTCCCCTTGTCCCATGGGGTAATATGGACAACTGTATTTTGCATTCCACAGGTGAGGAAAATGGTTTGAAAAGTAGCAAGGCTAGTCTACAGGCAGAAGGTGGGCAGATGACACAGTGAAATGTTATGTACAAACCTGTGTAGGTGGGCGGTGTGGAGAGTTGGCCTATGATACTAATGTTGGGGTAGAGCTTTTGAACTGTGGTGCTGGAGAAGACTCTTGAGAGTCCCTTGCAAGGAGATCAAACCAGTCAATCCTAAAGAAATCAACCCTGAATATTTATTGGAAGGACTGATGCTGAGGCTGAAGCTCCAATATTTTGGTCACCTGATGTGAAGAACCAGCTCATTGGAAAAGACCATGATGCTGGGAAAGACTAAGGGGAGGAGAAGTAGGGGGTGACAGAGAATGAGATGGTTGGATAGCATCACTGACTCAGTGGACATAAACTTGAGCATACTCCAGGAGATAGGGAGGACAGGGAAGCCTGGCATGCTGCCATCCATGGGATCACAAAGAGTTGGACACGACTTACCAACTGAACAACAAAGAGGCTGATTGGATACCTGCCTGGTTCTCCCAGTTCCTACCCAAAGAACGTTCCTTTCCTCTGGGTCACAGCTCTTCAAGGAAGTCTGCAAAGACAGACCTAGCTGGGGGCCCATGGTCGTATCCTAGGCTCAGGTCACCTTCTGACCCCTCGTCTCGCATGCTTCTTCTCTTCTAAGAGAAATATATTTGGCAGTCACATCTCCTACATCTTGCAAGCTTCCCGTACAAGATGCAAAGCCTCCTCTTGGGAAAAAAGAAGGTGATTTTAGAATCCCAAAGTACCAGGCATCATCCTTTATATTTTTTAAATTAATTAATTTTTGCCTGCACTAGGTCTTTGTCGCCGTGTGAGGGCTTTCTCTGGTTGTGGCGAGTAGGGGCTACTCTAATTGAGGTGCGTGGGCTTCTCACTGTGGTGCCTTCCCTTGTTGCAGCTCAAGGACTCCAGTAGTTGCTGCGCATGGGCTTGGTTGCCCCATGCATGCGGATCAAACCTGTGTCCCCTGCATTGGCAGGTGGATTCTTAACGACTGAACCACCAGGGAGCCCCTGACCCTCACTTTAAAGTCCTGTGTGGAGAAGAGTTTTCCAGGGCCTGCCTCGTTCCCCAGGTGCTGCTCACTTATCCTGGGAGTGGAGGTGAGCACAGATAAGCATAGACTATGGCTCCCAAGGGTTTCTAGCTCCAGCCAGGGCTCCAGAGATGCTTATCCTTCACTGCACATTCACGCGTACGTGCTCACACCCAAAAAACTCCCTCCAGACCGCTTTCCTTCCTTAAATTGAGCCCATTTAGAAAGTTTTCTTTCCTCTCCCCACTGAAGACATCCATCACTTTCCCCAGCAGAGGCGAGACGGCCACGACTCCTTCCCCGGGTTTATTAAATCCGTTCAAGAGCCTATTTGTAGCTGTCACAGGGAAGCCGAGGGGGAGGCTGGGAGCTCTCTCAGCCGTGCAGCCGGCATCACAACCTCTGGGCCGGGGATCACCCTACATATGTTTCTCCGTAACAGGCAGAGCTAGAGGGGCACCGCAAGGTCTAATGTGCTTGACGCTGGGGATTATGGTGGGGGGAGGGGGTTAAGGAAACTCAGCTAGGGCTGGCTGGTCAAGGATGGAGCCCACCCCGCAGGTCACCCATCTCCTAGGCACTGGACCCCACCTTGAACGGCACAGTGAAGAGCAAATACACTGCCACCCTGTCCCAGACCCCAAGCAGCCACCTCGGTGTCACAGACGGGAGCTGGGAGCCCTAGGTGTGGGGACCATCATGCCCCCATGCGGGCTGTCCTGGCTTAGACAGACAGGGACAAATGGTTTGAGAGATCCCTCCACTTGGTGGTTCACCCTGGAGCATGGAAGCACTTTTCACAGAAGTCTGCAGGGCTCATCTGGCCCAAGGAAGGAGTTTAGGAGACAGTGGCCACAGCCCCAAAGGACCTCAAAGGACCCAGATGCCCTAGAAACTCCATCCCTGACTTGATGACTGGGGACAATGAGTGCCAGAGAGAGGAGGGGTTTGCTTGGGGTCCCCCACCTACCCACCCAATAGGACCCACCCTTCCACCTACTGGGACCCAGGGTCCCTTCTGTGCCTCTTTATTGGAGGACCAGGACAACTGAGGCTAATCTCTTCCTCCCCACCATGTGATTTAAAGGGGGTGGGAAGAGAAATTCCTGGGAGGATTGGGACTGAAATTAGGAGAGTCGAGCTTCTGGAGTAATTTCTTTTTGCTTATGAACTATCTCTAATGTACAGAAGAGCATCAAGAATTATTTAACCCATATCTGTGTACCCACTACGCAGTATTAACAAATCCTAATAACTTGAGCGATTTCCATTTTCAAATACAGTATTAGCTGCTATATGGTTAGCTGAATTTTTATAGCCCTATTCAAATGTAAAATAATTGTATTCTTTTTAATAAAGGCATTTCATTAAATACATAACCAGGATTTAATTTTTAGACCCTGGAAGACTTCATTTAAAAAGTCAAAATCAGGGGTGGGGAAAGCTCCCTGTCAGACCAGGGTCCTGATTTTTTTTGCTATTGTTGTTGGAAAGACAGTCTCTGAAGCTGTGGTCTGGCATGACTGAAAGGCAGGGAAGTTGCAACAGATTCCCCAGACTCTGGAGAGGTGGAACCCAAGAGAAATGCTTTCTTTCAAGCTTTCAAGGTGGGACCCCACCCATCAGCATGACTGATGACCAACGAGGAGTTTGAGAGAAAGGGAGACAGGGTGGAAAGGCCAATCTCGGGGGAGCTCTGCCAGGTTCCCTGTCCTGCCCAGACTCCCTCCTCTTCCCTTACTGCCCCCGAATTACATTCCTCTGCAACCCCTCTCGCAGGCTGTGCTCCTGGCTATGTGCATGCATGCAAAGTCGCTTCAGTCTTGTCCAACTCTGTGCGACCCTATGGGCCATAGGCTCCCCTGTCCATGTGATTCTCCAGGCAAGAACACTAGAACAGGTTGCTGTGCCCGCCTCCAGGGGATCTTCCCAACCCAGGGATCGAACCTGTGTCTCTTACATCTCCTGCGTTGGCAGGAGGGTTCTAATTTCACCACTAGCACCACCTGGGAAGCCTGTGCTCCTGGCTACTGCCAGCTGCTTACCTTACAGCTCTTATTTAGCATCTACTCTGTGCACCTGTCAAGGTGCCCACACATCATTAACTGCAGGTGCTGCTCATACTGGCTCAGAGAGTATTTTGTGCCTCTCTTCCCAACTCCTCATTCAGTGATATCATATTGGTAGCTTGCAACTGGCCACCATAGGGGTATCTAGCTTGTGAAACCAATCTGGAAACACTACCCACTGGGGCTTCTCTCCCTGAGAGGTGATTGTTCACCACTTGCCAGTACACCAGTGGTATTAACTGGTCCAAGAATACTTGCATTCAAAGGTTTCTCCTAGAGAAGAAAAACATCTCATAGCCAAAGGAATGAATCACAAATGGTCAAATTTCAGATATGAGACAGAGGCATTTTATCTCAGCAAAGCATCCACAGCTTAGCATTTTGTGGCTAGACAGGTCCCTAGAAGTTATCTTGTCCAATCCTCTCATGCTAGGAAACAAAATGAAATCCAGAGAGGCAATGTGACTTGCCCAAGGTCACAAAGCTCACTAATGTCACAGATGGTCTTACAATGCACAGCATCCTTTCCAAATACATTTTACACCACATTCGATGCCTCATCTCTAGCCTGCTCTGCTGCTGGAGCTAAGGATGAAGTTCCCTGAGGGACAGCCCAAGAGGCATCAGCAAAGGCACCAAGACAGGAATGACGGGGCACTGAGCGCTTCCTGTCCCTTTGGCCTCTCTCTGCTTTCCCAGGAAAGGGCCAGTAGGTGCTCAGCAAACTCCCGAATGGACTGAGGCTAACAAGGCAGGTGGGCAGTGTCGAGCAGGGGTCCGCTCCCCAGACTGAGGTGTGAGCCAAGAGGTAGAGGGACATGAGGAAGATAGGAGCAAGCAAACCAGGGCCACCCCAGGTTTTCATGTCATTAGGGTGTGAGCATGGCGCCCAGGACTAAGAAAGAGGCAGATGCTTAGATAAAAAGAGAGAGAAGGGGAGAGAGAAAGGGAATGGGGAGAGGAGGCGAGACAGGGAGGACAATTGAAAAAAGGGGAGGGAGATGGGGAGAGAAGAGCCCTTTGGTTGGTACTGGGTTGGCCACAAAGTTCATTCAGGTTTTTCCGTAAGATGATGATGATATTATGGGAAAAACCTGAATGAACTTTGTGGCCAATCCCATAGAAAGCAAAGATGAGGCAGGGTCCTGAGAGAGCAAAGCAGAGCAGAGAAGGTGGAGGAGAATGGAGCGGGAGAGGCCGAGGGAGTCCCAGAGAGAAAGAGGGAGTAAGGGGGGCTTGTACCCAAAGATCCTTTCTTGACCTGGCCTCTCCTTGGATGCCGTTCCCTCCCCAACAGCAGTATGGGTGGCCCTGTGCCCTAGTGGCCTGCCTGTTGGGGCTTCCAGTCCAGCGGTCCACGCACAAGCTCAGAGAGGTGCCCTGACAGATGCCAGGGCCCAGAAGCATCCCAGAAGGCCACACCACCCAGCCCTGCATGGGGGTGCTACCCAGCCCTCACCCCATCCCCAGCCCTCTGCACCCCTCTCCCGCCAGCACCATCTGTGCCCAGCTTCATACCCTCGCCCTCTGCAGCAGGAGCCGCAGTGACCTGGAAAACTGGAGGGCTGGTTTTTCTGCCCAGCTGTGTGTCCCTGGGGTGAATTAGTTCCACACAGGAAACTGAGGGGAAGGATGGGGCGGGGTTGTGAGGGGGTGCTCGTGGGCTCCCCCGAGGGGCAGGCTCAAGGCTGAGTTGGCAGCCATGGCCCAAGCCCCAGAGCCCTTCCTGAAGAGGACAGAGCCCAGAGTGGGACAGGCCTCCCTGTGGCTCACCTCAGCCGGCCTCCTGTCACTCAGAAGCTGAGCTCAATTCCTGGCGTGTCAGAAGAAATCAAATGTGGGCAAGGAAGAGAAGGAAGGACGATGGGGGGAGCAAAGGACACGGGGGGGACGATGGGGGGAGCGAGGGAGGCGGGATGGGCTCTGGAGTCAGCAGACGCTGGATGTGTGTCCTTATCTCTGGTCACAGCGTCACCCAGGTGTGACTCACTTCTCCGCAGGATGGGGACAATGGTGACCCCTGGCTGGGGGCTGCGTGGAGTGAGAGAGAGAAATGACAGCACAGGCCTAGGACAGACTCACTCCCAGGAGCCGCTCGATAAAAAGGTCTCACCCCTGCTCTCTGGCCCCTTCCAGGCTCGGACAATCCCGGGTGGCCCCGGCTTCAGGCGGCCTTCTCCAGAGACGGGGTAAAACCCCTGCAAAGTCAAAGGCCTGGTGGTTCCCGGGAAGGTGAGCTGCCAGCGAGAGCGAACCAACCAAGGTGGGGAACGTGAGCGTCCACAGCTCAGACTTGAGCTGGCAGCAGAACGAGGAACAGCAGCAAATTCTTCAGCATTTGCTCGGGCAGGGAATTGTGATCGTGCTTCACTTATATCACCTCAACTGAACACCCAGAGGCGAAGTCTTTCCCTAAAGTCCATCTCTCGCCCCAGACAGGCCCCCCAGCTTCACCTGTCATACTTCCAGACACAAAAGGTTCACACCATCGCATCTTTGACCCACCGTCACCTTCAGTCTCTGGGCCTGGCTCCCCGGCCCACTGCAGCCCCCAGCCCCCAACCCAGAGGTCGGACTTGGGTTCCCTCTTCACCGATCTCCCTGCTCGCAACTGGCTTCCCTTGAACTAAGCACTCACAGTGTTGTGAGCATAATTGTTTCAAAAATACTGTTGGCTAAAAAAAGACTTCCCAGTGCCTCCTGAATAATGGATGAGTTTCCTGGTCCCAAGTGTGCCCCAGTCTACTTTTCTGGACCTATCTCCTAGTTCTTACACTCTCACCCTGCCCCAAAGTCCCAGGGAATTCTTGCCTTGAGACTTTTGTCCCCTCCATGTCCCCTGAGCCTACAAAGTCCTTCCTCCTTCCTCTGAAATACAGCCCTTCCAAGCGCTGTCCCTTGGGAAACCTTTTAGATCAGTGGTCCCCGACCTTTTTCGCACCAGGGACCAGTTTCACGGAAGACAATTTTTCTGCGGATGGGGGGATGGTTTCAGTTTTGCTTGCCAATGCTTACCTCCTGCTGTGCGGCCTGGTTCCTAACAGGCCATGGACCGGTCCTGGTTTGTGGTGCCAGCGGGGTGGGGACCCCTGTTTCAGATGGTCTCTTGCCAGAGTCACTTGCTTGGCTCATCCTGTCCTTCCTTTGGTTGGCAGGACATCCTGGAAATGGCACTGATGAGAGGTTTGTGCCTTTAACCAGGCAAGGTAATAAATCCTCTATGTGTCTCAGTTTCCTGACTTGAGAAATCAGGGAATGGATGACATCAGGAGTCCCTGGCGATAGCTCCCTCTGGCATCATCTGGAAAATTCCAGAAAGCCCAGATTTCCAGGCCCCACCCTGGGCCTTCAGAGTCTGGATCTGTAGGGTGGGACCCAGGAATCTGAGAACACTTCCCAGGTGATTCGGAGTCACAGCCAGTTTGGGGAGTCCCTGCACTAGAGAACCTGTAAATGTGGATTGGTTTAGTATCGAGAGCTCTTGCAGATTACACATGCAGAAGGATGGGACCCGTGTCTTTACTGCAGGCTCACAAGGCCTCGTTGTGGAATTCAGATGTTCAATAAATGTTAGTTGGACGAATGCATAATGCCCTGAAGAGAAGCGACTATAACTCTTCATAAACCCTCCCCTCCAGTTTCTTCAGGATAATTAGGTAGAAAGCCAGAAAAGATCACACGGAATCTCATGCAAAGGGGCTGCTGGGCCTCTGACAGCCTGAACACACACCTAAAGAAAGGTCATGGCGCTGAACTGTGCGTCAGAGGCTGTCTCCTCAGAGCTGGTCTGAGTCACCCAGTACAGTGTGTGTGTGTGTGTGTGTGTGTGGTGGTGTATGTGTGTGTGTGTGGTGTATGTGTGTGTGTGTGTGTGGTATAGGTGTGTGTGTGTGTGGGGTGTGTGTGTGTGGTGTATATGTGTGTGTGTGTGTGGTATAGGTGTGTGTGTGTGGTGTGTGTGTGTGTGGTGTGTGTGTGTGGTGTGTGTGTGTGTGTGGTGTATATGTGTGTGTGTGTGGTATAGGTGTGTGTGTGTGGTGTGTGTGTGTGTGTGTGGTGTATATGTGTGTGTGTGTGGTATAGGTGTGTGTGGGTGGTGTGTGTGTGTGTGGGTGGTGTATGTGTGTGTGTGTGTGGTATAGGTGTGTGTGTGTGGTGTGTGTATATGTGCGTATGTGGTGTATGTGTG
>NW_011495071.1:7067471-7106289 GCF_000754665.1 Bison bison bison
CAGGTGGATGGCCTGCTAGGATTATCGGGATTAGGGGGACTGGCAGAGGGCTGCTCAGGTGAGGCAGCTAATTGCCCAGCTTCCCACTGCGGCTATAGTCAGGGGCTGGAACCCCAAGGGAACCTGCAGTCTGGGCTCTCAGTGGCTTCTCTACATCAGCCAGACCGGCCCCAAGAAAGCCCAGGCAGTGAGGAGTCCCCAGGGGCCTCCAGGGCGCGAGCAGGAACGTCTCCAGTGGGTGGGTGAAGGTGAGGGACCCTGGAGGTCAACCCCATGACTGTGGGCAAATAGAAACAGCCTAGTGGGTCACGTCCCAGAATTCCAGGGTGCGGATGAAGGCCACATTTGGATCAAAGCCTCAGTCCAAAGTGCTTTGCTATTATAGCCTGTCCCAGCTGCCACTGTCCACAGCTGCCGGCCTGGTGTCCCACGGCTCTGGTCTCAGCCCGGGGAAGGGACCAGGAAGAGATATGGATGATGTGACCCTGGTAGAGGCTGCAGCAGCAGCACATCTGTCCCGTGGCCCCCATTCTCCCAGCTCCAAAGCTCATGGATTCTTTGCTCAGCTGTCTGAGCCCTGCATTGCACTTGAGCAAAGTAAGAATTGGACCCTTAAAATGTTGTTGTCCCTCAGAGTTTCAAAGTACTTTCTTGACATGATCTGGTTTTAGAGTCACAGCATCCCTTCCAGGCGGATGTTCTCATTTCCTCATGTGGCCCAGTCATCAGGGACACCAGCGTCTACACGGTGTGCCAGCGTGGTTATCACCACCTCTTATTGCCCAGGGCAGCCCAGGCTTGCCCCTGTCTGTCTTCAGAGTAGTTCCTCTAAACCAGCAAGACCTGGGCTTCTGGCTCTGGTGCCTCCTTGAATCTCCTTCCTCACCAGAGCTCTCATATTATATGGCTGAACGTGAACCGTTGGACCAGGGTGGACTCCAGCAGGGAAGCCCCCGACTTTGAAACAGATACTCAGTAGGGTGTTGTTTTTGGGGAGACAGCATCGGTGGGATTAGTCTCAGGTGTGCTGCCTATTGAGGTCTTCCTCTCGGTTATCAGAGGTCACCTGGGCTGTGGAAATATAACTAGAGACGGCCATGAGGTCACTCCTGGGCCATGGAAGGCAGCCGTGCTGAGCCCCTTAGAAAAGGACCAGGAGATGGAGCAGGAACACATGCCCACTCCTCCACAGTTCCTGTCCCACCACTGCCCTCCCCTCCCAGCTCCTCCCTCCCCACTGGTGACTGACAGCGTGGGCGAGGAGGCCCCTGAGGCTCCTCTAGCTCCACTGTGCTCCCATTGATAGGAGAGATGCTCACACTCATGACAGCCATGGCTCTGGTCTCACCTAGGGTGGCTAGACGGGGTGGTGGAGAGATGGGGACCCATGCAAGTCTGAACCTACATGCTCAGCTTCAGAATGCCACGAGACCCTTGCTTTTCCCTCCAGAAGCATCTGGATTAGCAGATGAAGGACTAGGACAGTCATAAAATACTGTCACGTTTGTAACCCGTGTGCTGGGGAGGTGGTAGGAAGCAGGGTGTTCGCGTGTTACCATTCCCCCAGCCCCACTGAAGGCACGAACGGATTCAGCACGTCTTTTCACAGCCACAGGAAGCTTGGGGCCATTTTTTCTACCATGATGCTTCTCCTTCTTGCACCATTTTTTTGATTCAGTATGATTTTTCTTTTTCTCTCTCCAACACTAGCCTACACCCTGGTTCTTTAGACTTCAGTGTCTAGCTTTGCTTAACTCTGGGGTAGTAACGTATGACCCTGGCATCTAAATGGTGATGGGAGAAGAAATGCATAAAGGTGGAGCTGTTGCTTCCCTATGGCACCCCACCTCCACCACTGCTTGGAACAATTAGCCAGCTCCCTGGCCTTGCTGGAAAGTTTTGAATTACCCAAACTAGAAGCAGGGCTTTCCCCATTCACTCAGGTCCCCTGCCAGGCCTGTCTGGGGACAAGTGGCCAGTTCGCACACAAAATCTACAATCCTGAAGTCATCAGCTATACAGGAAACTACAGTCGCCTTTTTTGTGATTTTTCCCCAGCCACTCAGTGAATCCAATATTCTGGCTTCAGTACTTGAGATGATGTCCATGGAGACCATCACTGATCCTTGGTCAAGCCTGATAAGAGAATGCCTTCTGGAAGGCTGGACACAAAGCTCTCTAGAAGCGATTCCTACTCCCTCTCCCCCAGCTCACTCATCTATCACTTGGCCTAGATCGGCCTTGTCTCATTTCATCCTCACCTCCCCAAAGATTCCCTGGCTTGCTTGTAAGCCAGATAAAGATTTAAGAGAACATTGATATTGGCAAGATTTAGAGAAGTTGCAGATGTGGAGAAATTGCAGCCTTCATACACTGCTGGTGGGATGTAAATACCAGCCACTTTGGGAAACAGTCCGGCAGTTCCTCAAATGGCTAAACATCAAGTTGCCATTGATCTAGCAATTCTGATCCTGGGTAGATACCCAAAAGAAATGAAAACATACATCTACACAGAAACCTATACAGGGATGTTTATAGATACATTATTCATAATAGCCAAAAAGATGGAAACAGCCCAAATATCCATTAACTGATGAATAAATAATATGTAGTATATCCACGTAAGGGAATATTATTCAGCAATAAAAAGGAATGAAGTATTGACACATATTACTATGTGGATGAATCTTGAAAGCATTATACTAAGTGAAAGAACCCAGTGACAAAAGGTCACATATTCCAGGATTCCATTTACATGAAATGTCCAAAATAGGCAAACCCACAGAGATAGAAAATAGATTTCTTGCTGCTTAGGGCTTGGGGATATTGGGGGGGTGGTTGGGGTGCTGTCTAAAGTGGCAGGGCTTTCTTTTCAAGGTGATGAAAATGTTCTCAAATTTTAGTCACAGCTGTACATATCTGTGAATATACTAAAAGCCCATGTATTGAATTCACTCATTGAATCATGTATGGATGAATTGTGAAGTATGTGTATCATATCTCAATAAAGCTGGTATAAAAAAATAAAAATAAATTAGAACATCCAACTGGAACCAGGAGGCATAGGCTGACATTCTAGATACTTCACCAGTTTGCTCTGTGACCCTGGGAAAGCCGTTGACTTCTCTGAGCCCCACTGGCCCATCCACGAGACAGGAGAGACTAATGCCTACCTCTGAGGAGCATCGGCAGGAATCAGGGGATGGCAGGTATACAGGCAAGTGGAACAGGAACAGAGGCATTATTTAAATGGGCAAGATTTACTGCCGAGCTGTCACTGCCCGAGGAAGCTGCTGTGTCCTTGAGAGACGAGCTCTGAGTCCTGCAGAACGTTAAGTTGCAGGGCACCTTAGAGAGCCATCAGGAACACAGCTAGGTCCGTCCTGTTCTTGTCCAGGTGTGCGTGCCCCCCACCATCACCGTCCACAAATGTTTATCTGAAGCTTGGGTCGGGGTGGTGGGGGAACCAAGCCCGGGGGGAATGGAGAAGCGGCAGGAAGGAATGGCAATGCTTTTCTTAGGGTACTCTGGGGGGCCACCTGGAAGAGTATTTCTTCCCATTTCAACCCCAGGATGTAAAATATAGAATTAGAAGCAACAAGCTCCCTGAAAGAGAAAACCCTCCTCCCATGTTTTCCTCCCAGCCCCAGTGCCAGGTGTCCAGATGTTGCGACAGCTGCCAGCGCTCCCTCCCTCCAAACCCTAAGTGCACAGCCCAGGGCGAGCTGTGACGTGAGCCTTCCTACCACCCCGGACCCAGCTCCAGGCCTGAAGTCCCAGCTGCCATCTTGATATCCTAATACTGGGGTCTGTTTGCAGTGGGGATCCACTCCTGCTGGGGCCTGTGTATCAAAGGGATCTGAGTGTACCCTAGTTTAGAACAGTGGTAGGTTCAATGTAGAGGCAGAAGACAGCTGGCTACTTCAGGGTTTGAATTCCAGGGCAGCAGCATACAATAATGATAATGATCATACTAACAAAAAAATAATAATAAATAGTTTCTATTTTATTATAGGCTTAGACTTCCAGGTATTACAATTAAGTACTTACAAGAAACCTATGAGGGATATATTATCATCTTCATTTTATAGATGAGGAAAGTGAGGCTCAGAGAGGTTAAGAATCTTGCCCAAACTCACACAGCAAGCAAACAGTAAACACAGGATTTAAAACTAGGTCTGTTTGATGCAAAATTGGTAGAAAAGTCTAATCCATACCCTAGGCCCTTCCGGTCTTCTACCAGGAGCCCCAGCGACAGAAAGCTCAGGGGTCCTGAAAGCCATTGCTGTCTGTAGGGCCATCTCAGCTCGTCTCAGCCCCTGCACGAGTTGGGTCCAATTTCAAACCACATTTGTCAAGTGCCAAGAGGGATTTTTGTTTAACGGATGCAGACACTGGGGAGCGGAGGTATACTTTGCAGGGCTGAGCCTGGAAGGCAAACCTGGATTCAGCAGGAGGCTGGCCCGCCCCCCAGCCCTGTCCCTCAGTTCCCTGTGTCACACCTGCTGAGACCGTCTTGGCCTCTCCCAATCCAGTGTCCTGGGTTAACCCTTCTGAGCCTCAATTTTTAATCTATAAAAGGGGAAGAAAAATAATACCTCACTAAGTGGACCTGCGCTCTGGTCCAAGCGCTGGGTCAGAGCAGGCAGTGTGCTGTGGGACCACAGTACAGGGCAGAGGTGCCCGCCATCTCAGAAGACTGATCGCACTCTTCAGAACAGGGTCGGGGTCCAGAGTAAGACAGGGCTAGATCCCAATCCTGGGTCCACACTTAGAGGTGTTGCCTTCAACAAGCAACTTAGCTCTTCCCGGCCTCAGTTTGCTCAGCTGTAAAATGGGGCTAATAATGCCAACGCCTCTGAGACGTTCTGAGGAAGAGGAAGAGGAAGAGGATAATTGTAGGTTTATATAACACTTACTGTGTGCCAGCAACAACTGTTCTAAATAACTACTGAAACATCTATCTGCCTGTGTACCTATCAATTTAACTTCTCAACCACCCAGTGAAGTATTATTATTCTTCCCCTTTTATAGATGAATAATTGAGGCTCAGAAGGGTTAACCCAGGACACAGAACCCAGTCAGTGGGGGTGCTGGGATATGAGCCCTATGTAGACTGACTATAGTCTGTGGTCTTCATCACCACATTGTATGGCCTCTGAAGATGACACACAGAGGGTCTAGCCATGGTGCCCAGAGCATGCCCAGGACACTGCCACACTTACTAGGGACAGTACATGGTCCTCAAACATCCCAGGCCACCCCAAGGAACTGGAGGCTTACCAGGAGGTGCCAGTGTCATGTCAGGGATGCAGCCACTGACAAATGAAGAACTAGAAATGTATTTATTACTCTAAGAGAAAAAAAATTAAACAGCTTAACTGTTGACTCATACAAGGAGTCTTTACACCAGCCACTGGAGGCTGGCAGAACCCCCAAGCTGGTGGGTCTGTGGGCTGCACTGCCAGGAACACTGCATGTCACCCAGGCCTCGCAGGGCTCCCAGGCTTCAGGGCGGCTGCTCCTTGCAGGTGACGCGCCCTGCCGGCCCTGTCTATCAGCACCAACATCCCAGGTCAAGTGGTTTCCTCCCAGAGCTTCAAAAACCCTTGGAATTTCCAAAGAGGACCTGGCTCCCCAGGACTTCAGGTTCACACATAACTCAATGGGTTCTTGAAAGAAGAAATGGAGAAAAACGAACTGATCAGAGCAAGCCTTGAGAAGTCATATAGAATCTTGGAACATATGGCAAGGAGTAGGAAAAGGGAAATAGAAACTAAATCCCAACCTCCAGGGTCACCTTCCCTGGCCAGGAAATGACTGTGGCTTGCTTGAAAATTTAGTACCAGGGAAAAGAATGTCTCTCCTGCCACGAGTCCTTTTGTCAGACACCCATATAACAATCATATTTCCATTTTCGCCCCTGCCGCCAGAAGAGCTCAGATTTGAATTTAGTGCTCACTGTCAGTAACCATCTAATCCCAGGTCCCTGGCAGCGCGAGCTCCTCCTCACCCCAACCTTTCACCGAAGCAGGATCTCCTTTTCTGACTTTCTTTGTAACTGTCAGTGGTCTCACTTCTCCTTTCTGGAAACTGGAAGGACACACATCATAGATGGCCGCTGGACCACAGAGGGAGATTTTCGCATCAAAATGGAACTGGATGGGTGGCCTTTTAAGACCCTGTTTTCACTCTGAGATGCTGGGACTGGGCTCAACAGTCTGCCACACTCGTCTTCCACACCCACAAAAAGCCAGACCTCTTGTTTTGCCTCCTGGAAAAGGATGCATGCTTCTGGAATGTCAAGGAGTGATTGACTCTGGTGCATGGCTGGTGCAGCACAATGAATGCACACCTGCTCTTGCCGGCGTCACCTTATGGCCCTGAAGCTGGGCTTGGTCACCGGATGCCAGCTGGCACGAGGCACAGCGAGCTGACTACTTGAGAACAATGGTCCTTCCACAATGCAACTGCCTGCTAACTGGCAACAAAGGCTTGACGGGGACCGTGGAGTCACCAGGCTGTCTTTCCAACGAGCACAGAACAGAAAGCCAGGCTCTGTTAGGATCCATGTTTAACCATAAATGGAAACCACCATGGTGTCCCTTCAATAGCCTTAGTCTTCAGAGCTTATGCCACATGTTCACCTGAGGCTCAGTATCAGATGATGGTCTCAGCTTGAGAGGTTTGGCGACCAGGCCTGCGTGATCAGCTGCCCCATCTCTGTCACCATCTGGTGTCAAAGGGGCTTTCCTAATCCACTGAGAAGTGGATGAAGGGCAATGAAGTTCAATCCCCTCATTTTACAGGTTACCAAGCTAAAGTCCAGAAAAGTTATAACTTGTCCAAGATCACATGGTCAACTCACTGCCACAGAAAGAACTAAAGCCCATGCCTGCAGAGTGAGGTCTGAGATTGCCTGGAGTCTTACACTGGGCATCATTAGGGTAGTAACTGCAGGTAGAAGGTATAGTTCACGGCCGTGCTTATGAAAGCCAAGGTCAACACCTATGACCTAGACTGAACAAAGGGTTAACATCTCAGAAGAGAGCGACAGAAGCCCAGACAAATCATTCCAGCCAGAGGGAGAGACAATTAACAGTTCAGGTTTAGGATAGACACATTTTCAAGTGTCACAGATTCTCCTTAGGGCAACTGGATTGCTTGGCCATGAACTAATAAGCCCATAAACCAAAGTGTCAATGAAACAAACTGCATGTTTTCCCCAGCATCCCAATGTACTGCTGCTTCTTATTGGTGTTGTTCAAGCAAAAACAAGTTAACTTGGCCATAAGGCAAAGATGGGAACTCTAGCTTCTCCAGCCAGCCTGTCTGTCCCCAGGAGCAGGCTGGGTGTAGCTCTGGCTTCTAGATACAGCAGCCCACCGACCCACACTTCCTTTCTGACTCTCGGGCAGCCTGCTCAAGTGATGGGCACTGTGCTCTCCTCCTAGTCTGGGGTCAGCACTGACGCTATTTCAGAGTTCCTGGGGGGGTGAGTGGTTGGGAGTTAAGGTGAGCTTAGTTCAGTGTAGTCCTGCGGTAACAGGGGACCAGTGTTTGAAAGATCATTTCTTCTTTGAGCCGAGTTTATGCTCCTTGGTACCTGGAGGTAAATGTCACAGGGGAGGCTCACTGGTGGAGATAATTATACCCAGCCCTTGGATATTATTATGTCGCTTTTTAGTTTATGACACATTCTCACATGTATCTAATATAAATCTGACCACAGAATATGAAGTCAATAATACTATTCTCATTTAGTCATAGGAATCCAGGGCCGCAAAAGGTTAAAGACCTTGATAGAGGCCACCTAGTAAGGCTGAAGTCGGGACCAAAAATCTGATTTCCTGTCTCGGGCAAAATCAGACTGTCTTCCAGAACAGCTTGGCCAACCTAGTCTCTTGCCAAGACCTTTTTATTGTTTAAGCACTAGCCCTTCTGAGGGCCAAAGGCCACAGTTGGTAGAACAAGTCAGCTTCCCTAAGCACACCCTCCGGGGAGCCAGAGGCCGAGGAGGCCACTGAGCTTGGCTCTGCCCTGGGCCAGAGCATCTCAGCGCCTGAGCCTCCCTTCTCACCCGACACTCCATCTTCTGCCCCACACCTTTGTCCTTACTCACCATCCAGAACCACTGCTCTCTGCTCCCATCTTCATCTCCTGCTTCTCTTTGTGTTTCCTCCCTGATACAGGCTGTAGGAAACAGCCTCACTACAAAAGCAGAGTCTCCTGATTCAGAGCCCAAGTCCCCTCCCAGGGCTCCAGCCCTGCAGGAGCTCTGAATTCAAAGCTCTAAGAATCTTAGACTAAAGCCCCCAAGGGCCTGCCCCTTCCCAGTCCCTCCAGTTTGGCAAGGAGCCAGTGTTATAGTCAAATGTTTAAGCATCAGTGAGGAGCCAGGTCTGAACTGAAAGCCCAGGTCAGCCACAGTCTATGTGTCCTCGGGCAAATGGCTTTCCCTATTCAGGACTGACACTGAAGCTGAAGCTCCATTACGCTGGCCACCTGATGTGAAGAGGTGACTCATTGGAAAAGACCCTGATGCTGGGAAAGACTGAAGTTAGGAGCAGAAGGGGACGACAGAGGATGAGATAGTTGGATGGCATCACCAACTTGATGAACATGATTTTGAGCAAACTTCGGGAGACAGTGAAGGACAGGGAAGCCTGGTGTATTGCAGTCCATAGGGCTGCAAAGAGTAGGACATGAAGGAAGTGACTTAGACACACGCATCCAGGCTTCAGTCTTAAAACTGACAGATTGGATCCTGTAATCTCTGAATTTCTTCCTGTTCCGAGTCTCTGTGAGGACTCACTTGACAAGCAGTGAGAGGAAAGCCTTAGTATAAATTCCATCCTCTGAAATGACTTTGCTATAAAGGGGAGGCTGTAGCAGGGACTAATAGATTCATGGAAACTCTGGAGAGTCCAGAAGGGTTTTAATTAAAATGTAAATATTGTAAACATTCAAACTCACTCCACCCTGGGAGCTGGGGCCCAGCTGCTGAGAGGGGTCAGGGCATTATTTGCCACTATAAGCACAGCATATAGTTGCCTGTATAGTTGATGATGCAAAATTGTATTAGGGATCTCGAGTGCATGGAACACCCATGCAAGAATGCAGGGTGTCCTCTAGTAAGCTGAATCTCTAGATTTTGAAGCTTGATTTTGAGAAAGAGCCTTGGTTCCCAAATATCTTTCCATCCCATCATGTACACATCTATACATATTTTATGTATACATTTTATATAAAATCTTATCACTAGGGGTTCGAGTTAGGGATGGTGATCCTGTTAGATAAATAGCACAGAAGAGGTAATATGTTTTGTTACTGGTCACTTTCTAGCTGTGCAGTCTTGGGCACAGGTCCTATTTTTTCCTTGAAAAAGTGATGAAGATGCTTAGGCCTCTTCTCTAGGTGGCTCAGTCAGTAAAGAATCTGCCTGCAATGTGGAAGACCCAGGTTTGATCCTTGGGTCGGGAAGATTCCCTGGAGAAGGGAATGGCAAACCACTCCAATATTCTTGCTTGGAGAATCCCCATGGACAGAGAAGCCTGGCACCGAGCTACAGTCCATGGGGTTGCAAAGAGTTAGACACGACTGAGCGACTAACACTTTCACTAGGGATGAGGGGTGCTATAATGGCCTGGTCCCTGGACTTTCCTTCTTGGGACCAAGAATCCTAGGCTTGTGCTCAGCCTTCTGCTTGTTGATGATCTTTGGAACTTAACCCAAGTGGCAGGAGGAAATCCCAAGGGCTGGAAACCAAAGAGAGGTGCCTCACAGGACGGCCGAGCCTGGCCAAGCGAAAAACAGACAGAGGAGGAGGTGACCATGGCCACAGAAGTCCTCCCCCTGAGGCTTCCACCACAGGGAGGAGGAAAACAAGAACGCAACAGGTGCTTGAGAACAGTGAATTCCACTGCTGGTTGGGTTTTCCATTCATTCTACTCACTGCAACTTTTGGTGATTGTCTAATTATGGCTCATTACAAACATCAACTTACATTTTGCAAGGTCGTAACTACAGGGGAAGGATACAATTATTATAATGAGCCTTCCCCAGCCCCAGACTTTCTCCCCTCCAATCAGTCCCAAATGCCACTGCTCAAATCATTTTCCTCGCCTGCCACCTGGTCTTCCTAGGTCTCCTCTCCTGCATCCCTCTCCAAGGCCAAGGTGACAGCACAAGCCAGGGCCTAGTCCTTTCTGAGGCTTGTCTCCATCAAAAGGTACTGTTCTCCCTTTTGCTTTCCTGGCTAATGAGCAGCTTTCTCCTGGTGTAGCCTCTGTGGAGGGCAAGAACTGAGGACATCAAATGGTGATGAACAGAGCCGTGGAAACTGGGTCTGTGAAGAAGAGGGCGGGAGTCAGCACCTCCCAGCCCAGCCTGGGTGTACAGCCCACCTGCTGCCTGGAGCTGGGAAATGTGCACACACATGTGTTAGTTACTCAGTCGTGTCTAACTCTTGGTGACCCCATGGACTGTAGCCCACTGGATTCCCCTGTCCATGGGATTCTCCAGGCAAGAATACTGGAATGGGTTGCCATTCCCTTCTCTAGGGGATCTTCCGACCCAGGGATTGAACCCAGGTCTCCTCCATTGCAGGCAGATTCTTTCCTGTCTGAGCCACCAGGGAAGCCATCTCCTTTGAGGAAGCCCTTTGAGGAGGTAAACGGCTTCTCAAAGGCTGGATGCTGTTACAGAAACTCTAGGCCAGTGAGTTTCTGGGAGAGATGAAGGCTTGGAGTGGCCTGGTTCCACTTTCTCCTAAGTCCTTCTACCCCCGCAAAAGTCATCCTAGGAAGAAATAGCCTCCCTCTTCTAAGGGCAACTTTCCAGGGACAGGCTGATCTGTATCCAGAAAAGGGGGAGAGGGACTTGTCTCAGTCCTTCCCTTCTCTTGGTCAGTTTTCTTCCAGGAACAAGGTGCCTCCCTTAGAGAAGGTCAGCCACAACCCCAAGGACTCAGAGAAGGGCAGCTAGAAGGTCAGAGGTCTGGACAAATTCTTCCTTTAAGGGAACTGGTAGTTTCTCTTCTGGAAAAGAGATTCCAGGGGAACATGACAGCCAGCTGTTGTGTATGAGGGAGCAGATTTGGCCTCTGGGCCTGGAAGCAGACTCGAAACCTGCAAGTCAATCAAACATGGACTTGGCTGCCTCACCAAGTAGTGAGTTCATGGATGGCCAATCTTCAGGAATGCCATAGAAGATGCTCTCTCTCTGGGTGGCAGATGGTTTTTGAGGTCTCTTTAACTCTAAGGGACCCTGATGCTGGGAAAGATTGAGGGCAGGAGGAGAAGGGGGCAACAGAGGATGAGATGGTAGGATGGCATCACTTACTCAAAGGACAAGAGTTGAGCAGATTCCAGGATAGTGAAGGACAGGGAAGCCTGGTGTGCTGTAGTCCATAGGGGTAGCAAAGAGTCAGACTGGACTTAGCAACTGGACAACAATAACCACCCTAAGACTCTGTCTGTGACCCCAGGCAAACCCCCTGGCATAGCACCTTGAACACAAGTAAGTACTCAATGTTTCCAGACTGTCAGAGGGATAGTATTATATTTCACAGGAAATCAGCTTTCAAGTACGGGGTAAAGACCTTCTCCAGCAAACCACTTTCTGATCAAAGGAAATGAATGTAGCTCCTAAGAAGGGTTATTGAAATCCATGTAAATAGGAGCTATGTACGTATTTATTTAAAGTGCAGATTCTTGGGCCCCATCCCAAATTTGGATTCAGTAGATCTCAAATGGGAAAAAGAAATCTGTATTTTAAAATAAGCTCCAGATGATTTCTATGCCTGGGATTGCCAGCCTGCACTTTAAGAAATGCAGACCTACACGAAAAAGCCCTGGGTCCTTCTGGTTCCCTGATATCAACATCATCAGAGCCACTACTGCCTTTGAATTTCCACATCCAATTGTCCCTGAAGCTGGAAGAGATCCCCATCTCATCTGATTGAACCCCAGGAAACTCTGAGGCCAAGCAGCCAGAAGATAAAGGCATCTTTCGGCACAAGATCTGCCCCCAAACAATACATCTGCTGTCAGAGAAAAGCTGGCCTCCAATACCCTGCCACATCACAGACTCGGTCCTGTGAGCTTGCCAGTCTCCTGGATGCTTCTGGTCTTGCATACCGTCCCATTCAAGGCTCCACCTGGCTCTCCTACCGGGGTTCTGTCTTTGGCTCCCATCTTTCCCATGATCTGGGCTCCATTTCTGGCTCCATCACCTTGGCTACCCAGCCCCCTACACCTTTGGGGCTGCCCCCCATCACTTCCTTTGCCATTTTTTGCTCCAGTCCTGCAAGCAGAACCCAGCCAGCCTCCCCCTGAGAGCTCTCCCACTTGCTGGGCTGAGAAAGAAAGATGAAAGGTCTAGAAGCTCATCCCCACCCTCCTTTTTCAGGCAGCTGTCCCTGCCAGTGGTACTTCCTCTCTACTCCCAACCCCTGCCAGCACGAATGACACCCGGCCTCTTCCGGGAGGTTCTCTCTTTCAGTCCCCAGATCACTGCCAAGGGCCTGGCTGGGCCGGACCTCCCCTCCCCTCTGCCTTTTCTCTACAGGGATTGATTTGTTTAGTTTCAACAGTTTAATCTTCTCCTTCCCCTGGAGTAGGGCTATTTTCCTCTGATCCCTGGTGGGAGGCATTCTGTATCAGACTGAATAAAGGCGGGGCGGGGGTTGGGGGAGGGGGGCGGCTGGGGGAGGAAGGTAAAAGGGGGAAAAAAAGAAAGAAGGAAAACATACCTCCTGGCAAAACCCAGAGCACCACTTTCACAACATCTTTCCTTGCTACATTATTTATAGCGTGACTGAAACATTTATTCCTCCCCTGCTCTTCCAAAGAGCACGGTGTTTGCACTGAGCTGTAACAAGTACAGCGAGCATTTGCTACCCAACAGTGCACCCGGAAAGTGCTGTGGCTCACAGCATCCGGAGACCAGGGGCAGAGGGGCAGGGCCTGGGAAGAGAGAGGTTGGGATGGTGCCTTCTCCAGGCAAATGGCTAAGGGGTCCACAGGAAGCCAGGATTGCAGAGAACCAGAGACCTGGACCCACGAGGGGCCTGTGGTACACAGGTAGCCAAATCAACAATGACACTCGGGAAAGCACACTGGCTTCATGCATGGGCAGGTATTTAATTATCTCACAATTTATATAAATCCGTACATTTATACATTGCAGTGGGATGGAAAGGGTATGGATTTTGGACTCAGACAAATCTATGCTCCCTGGATACCTCCCTGCTGTGTGACTTGGAGCATGTCACACCATGTCTCTGAGGTTCAGTTTCCATTTCTGCAGAAATAAGGATACCCATACCCACTTGGTGTTGCTGTTTTGGAGCTTTGAGTTCATATCTAAAAGGTACCTGGCGCTTTAGGTGAATGTCACCTCAATTAACAAAACCAAGTACCTGGCACAATGCCTGCACCTAGCAGATATGCCAGAAAGATAGTCCAGTGGCTTTCTGGTTGGCAAACATTGTGAATACTCTTAGGTTCGGCAGAACCACTTCCCCACGGCTTGGTATACTGGCTAATAAGAATACACAGAGCCATGAGGGACAGCTGACATTCTCAAAGGTTTCCACTCTCTTTTAAAGAAAAAGGGGAGTTTGGGGAAGAATGGATACATGTATATGTATGGCTGGGTCCCTTTGCCCCTTTGCTGTTCATCTGAAACCATCACTACATTGTTAACTGTCTATACTCCAATAATAACAATAACCATAAACAGGGTAAGCCCACAGATCCATGACAGTGGAGCTCTGCATCCCCACGCATCCTGGCTTCACTTTAGCTGAGCCAGCAGCTTAACACGTCCCCTCCTGGCTGCAGTTTGCTGGGCACCTTCAGAGGCACAGCTTCTATGGGTCACTCAGTGCCCTGGGGACCCCCCTCCCAGGCCCAGTGCCCTTTTCTGCCTCGACTGATTCCTCACACTTGAAGGAGGAGATACCGATTCCCAACCATTTTTTGCCCCCAAAGCTTTTCCCAGTGTTTGTTCCTGTCTAGGAGCCACCTGTATTCAAACACAGTTAAAGCCACATTTATTTTTATGACTGCTTTCCTGGATAAGAAGGGATACAGGACCCAGCATCAGAAGATCCACTATTCAGTAGGCACCCGACATTGGCACAAGTAACTTAATCCTCTGGGAACAAACTAACCACCAAACACCATTAGCATTTATTCTGTGCGAAAAGCTTTAGACACCTTATCTCATTTATTCCTACACCAATCCTGGGAGGTGGATATTATTATCCCTACAGCAATCCTGGGAGGTGGATATTATTATCCTTATTTTCTTTGCTTCATTTTTCATGTATTCATCCCTTTACAAAGTCTATGACAGGCCGGAAATGGAAGCAGGAGTACACTGATGATAAGACAGCTGTCCTCCTGGGAGCTCACAGGCCACAGGAGGAAAGGCTGGCACCTCTCCGCAGGGTGCTTTACAGCCTACAAATCCCATGGGGCCAGTTCATGCCAAAGCGCATCCCCCCAGCCCCCCAGCCCAGCCCCCAGCAGCTGGATGTCTCGGAGTCTGGGCAAGCTCTCAGCAGGAGCTGGCTCACACACACGGGTGTGTAAAGGCGTCTTGTAAGCCGTAGAGCACAGTGTGCTGTTGTTTCCTGCCTCATGATGCTGGAGTCCAGTGGGTCCTTACAAGGCTGGCCAAGTCCCCTTCTAAATGTGGGGCCCCAGCAGGTGCACCCAGGAAGGCACCTGGGCTGGACCCTGAACAACACTGGCTTCTAAGCAGAAAGAGCTGGCCCTCCCTGGCCGCCCCTCCATTGCTCTGCTACTGGCTTCCATCTGACTGCAGGGCAACCTGGGCTCACACCAGCCACTTCTGCAGCTTAATGCCATCTCCTTCTGGCTGTTCCTACTGCTTCCAAGTGTGGGGAGTAGAGAGGAGAGGAGTGTGGCTCGAACAATAGCCAACTTGCCTAAAACCCCAACGCTGGAGTTAATAAAAGGAAACAAACCCATTCAGGTTAGCACTGAAATTACAGTCTCAGTTTCACTGTGGGGATAGAAGGCGGGTACTTGAGAAAGGAGCTCCGCGTTGGGTCTGGTGGGGGCGGTAGGGATGGGGGTGGGGAGTGGGTCCCCTGCTGCAGATGGTAAGCCAGGGACTTTGATTTGTTTCCTCTCCTCCTTTCCAGCCACCCCTCCTCTCCAGGTCCCAGTCTATGAATATATTTATTTGTTTATTCCTATTGATTTCCAAAGGCCTAGGTGCCCCCAGGGCCTCTGGCTGCAGGTGTGCCAAATGCAAATCCGACAATTACAGCCAATCCATCGGCAAAGATTCCCCATAAAAGGAGAGAGCCAGAGGGTTCCCCACTAGGGACAGCAGCCCTCAAAGCAAGCCTCTTCAATGAAGGGTAGCCTCAATGGCCCTGGCAGTTCTGGCCTGGGTGGGCATATGACTGGGCAGGACCCCTGGGCAGGTTCTGAGAAAACCCTGCTGCACGTGGTTGGCTGCGGCATCTGGTCCTGGGAGAACTTTAGGGTCTCCATCTGCCTGAGCTGGGTGAAGATGAGAGATGGAGGCAGGCCGGGGCTGATGTAGTTTCTTCCAGTCCAAGCTGTCTATGTTGGCTTGCTTGCTCATTCAACAACTTTTTAAAGGACATTCTTGGTGCCATGGGGAAATACCAGTGCCCAAGACAGACAGAGATGAGATGGAGCCAATGGGGAAGTGTGTAGGGGAAGGGCTTTCCAGGCAGAACAGTCTATGCAAAGGCCCTGGGGTTGATGAAACACCCTGGTTTGACTGAGAAACTGAGAGATAGGTGTGGCTATCGCTCAATGAATCAGGAGAACTGTGGCACAAGATGGGGTCAGAGAATGGTATGGGCTAGACCATGGGGGCCCTGGGCCCCAGAGAGACATCTGGATTTAACAATGGAAGTGTCAAACTAGGGCTGATGGCCTGACCAAGCCTGTGATGCTAGACCTGCTTTAGCGGAGGGAACCTTTCTGGCCTCTAGGTCTTCAGGGACCTTTGCTTACCTTTCAGAAAGGAAATGAAGACAGCAGTTGTGATGCATGTCACCATTATCTTAGGTATGTTCTATGTGCCTTAACCTTATCATTTAAGACCAAACTCTTTCATTCACTGTTTTATTCCCTCCAGTAAATACTGAATACCTACTAAGTGCAGGGCAGAAAGATAGGTGGACAGGAGGCAAGTGGCAAGTTCAGCTGGATCAGGACAGGCCTTGGGTGTCATGTCAGGGAGCCTGGACTTGATTCTGAACCCTGGCGATCCTTTGAACAAAGGTTTTAAAATGAGGGAAGTGATGTCCTCAAGGAGGTTCTGGCTGCAGTGTGGAAGTGACACAGGAGGGAAAGGGGCAGGGCACAACCTTCAAAAGAATGACATTAGCTATCAAGGATATGACAAAAACTGGTTAGAACCTGTTAGGTCCAAGATGCTTGAAAATTTGACTTCCAGTAGACTTTGAGCCTCATTATTTGCTCACTGTAATACATGAGCATATGCCAAATGATACACCCACAGGTGCCATGACAATTCCAAGGCTGACCATAAAAGGCCAAAAAGCGGGTGGTGGTTCAATTCCTAGAAATCCCCATCTCTTCCTTGAAATAATTGGAATAATCCTTCTACCTATTAGCATATGAAATTACCCAGCCCATAAAAACTAATCATCCTGTTTTTCAGAGCCTCTTGCCTCTGAGATGGCCAACACTCTGTCTATGAAGTGTGTACCTCCCTAAATAAACCTGTTTTCCCACCTAATTCTCAGGGCAGACCCCACTTGCCTGCTGCACACTTTACAAGACTCCTATATTAATAAATCTACTTCTTACCTATCCTTTTGCCTCTTGTTGAATTCTTGTGACCAGGTGTGCAATCTCAGCTGGGAGGTTGTGAATTAACATTCCCTCCAAAGCCAGAGATTATGGGTTCAAGTCCCATCTGAAATGTGCCTGGGTTTGAGCCCCAACCAAAGGAGTGTGGTTAGAAGATTGTGGGTTCGAGTCCTAGTCTGAAGTCTGTGGCTTCAGCGGGAAAGGCTACAGTCAAAGGCCATGATGATGGGCAGCAATTCCACCTGGAGGCATTTGCCAACTCCCAGGACAGAAAGAAAGCTTTGCACCTCTGCGCTAGGCTGATGTTCTATTCCTAACTTCTAGTGTATTCCTGTTTCTCATATGCCCTAATCTGATACTGCAATCCAACAGATAATCCAAGGGCCTTTTTTCTTGACTTTAGAATCCACTAAAGGTTTAGGGCAGGGAAGGCAATGCCACCCCACTCCAGTACTCTTGCCTGGAAAAGCCCATGGACGGAGGAGCCTGGTAGGCTGCAGTCCATGGGGTTGCTAAGAGTCGGCATGACTGAGCGACTTCACTTTCACTTTTCACTTTCATGCATTGGAGAAGGAAATGGCAACCCACTCCAGTGTTCTTGCCTGGAGAATCCCAGGCATGGGGGAGCCTGGTGGGCTGCTGTCTATGGGGTCACACACAGTCGGACACGACTGAAGCGACTTAGCAGCAGCAAAGGTTTAGGGAGAGGCACAGAGGAAGAAGGGACAGACTTGTCCTGTAGTGTCGTTTCGCCAATGTTGACGATGAAATGAATTTGTCCTCCTGGGCACACAAGGACTAGGCAGAAGGGAAGGAGCCCAGAGGACACGGGCAGAGGAAGTCTGCCTGCAGTTCCTTCCTCCATGCTTGTGTCTACGTGGTAACTAAGAGCTAGCTGTACCTTGAAAGTGGTACACACTTGAAAACTGTGGGGCCAGTTCCCTGTGGCCTGTGCCTGGCATAAGGAACACACTTAATGCTCACACTTCAAAGCACCAACTGGGTCCACATCTTCCCCAAGAGGGATAAAGACTGGGTAACCTAAGCCAGGAGCAGCGTTTGATATGCAAATCCCCATCTCTTTAAGTTAGGTAGTTTGTGAAACAGAGAGTTAGAATCAGAGTTAAGGAATCTGAGCCTTTAGACATCACGGCGCCCCACACACCCACACACTCATTTTATAAACTTGTTATAGACCTATCAGAGGCAAGGGCTTCCCTGGTGGCTTAGCACTAAAGAATCCACCTGCCAATGCAAGAGACATGAGTTCAATCCCTGTGTGAGGAAGATCGCCTGGAGAAGGAAAGGGCAACCCATTCTTGCCTGGGAAATCCCATGGACAGAGGAGCCTGGCGGGCTACAGTCCATAGGGTCACAAAAGAGTCAGACACAGCTTAGCAACTAAACAACAACAACCAGAGGCACACTGAGCTGAAATGACTTATCCTGAGACCCTTGGTTAAAAAGGGTCTGACTCTCTTGCTCTGAATGTCAGGCAGTCATGTGGAGTCTATGTTTATATTTCAGGGCTTACCTGCTAAACCCAGTGCACACATAAAATATCTCCCAACAGCAGTCCTGGGATCTGAGAAATAAATACTTAAATAAAAAGCCATTTACCAAGACCCAAATGCCTTTTAACAGAGGCTGTGCACCCGGCAGGATAAGCCAATTACCAAAGGATTGTGCTCCAAATGCAGCCTGCCTGTCTCAGAGCCACGTAGGGGGGAAATCAATAAGTAGTTAATCAATGGATTGATTGATCGTTTACTGCTAGTAATTAAATTTTGAGAAAGTACAAATTCTATTACACCTACAGTCAGTCAAAAGTGATACTCAGATCCTGGAACATGAAAGGAAATAAAAATAGAAGGCCTGTGGCCACAGTATCAGAAAGTCAGAGAGAAGAGGGGTGGAGGTGGGGGGACTTTATTTCACAGCACCGCAGGTCTTCAGAGACAAAAAGAAACTTTGAGGATCATCCAATCTGATTCCTTCATTTTGGAGATGAGGAACCAGGGCTCTCAGAGGTCAAGGTTGTGCCCAAGGGAACCAGCCCTTTTGTGTTAAAGCAAGGACCAGATCCAGACCTCCTGCCTCCCAGCCAAGTGCCACTTAAGAGAAGGGCAGGCAGTCCTCGTTGTACAGTTCAGAGTGTGGAAGCAACATCAGTGCCTTGCCAGCAGCTCTTCCCTTGGGGGCACTCAAGAGATTTCCAAGTGGCCATTTTCCCCTCACCCCAAACACATAACTTCTCCATTAGCACAGAGATTCATGGAGGCACCTTGTATACCAAGGCCCTTCTTTTGGCACAGTTGGAAGGAAAAATGCTCCCTGAATGAGGGTTTGCCACTCAGGAAATTCAACAGTTAAGCACATGCGCATGACACAGTTTCTGCGGAAGCAATTGCAGCAACCTCAGAACAAGCCCACGGGCATCCAGGGCAACCCCACGGGTGGACAACACGTACAGATGGACGCACTCTGCTCTGTTTTCAAAGGCGGCTCATTTTCTCCTGCAGCCTGTGTCTTTAACCATCAGGGTTCCGCGTGATGCTTCCCCTGTGGCCCTTAGGGTGAGTACCACTATGGGCCTGGCATACTTGTTGAACCGATTCAAAGACTTGAAGGTGTGATGTGACAAGCTTAAAGGCGCTCATCCATGCCGGATGGGCAGTCTGCATGCCAGGCAAGGCGTCGAATGTCATTTGGTTTACCTACATCTAGAGATAGGAAGCGGAAGTGGAGGAGGGGGACATCCGGGTGAACAGTGAGTTTCTGTGTTTGTTCCCACAGGCAGGTAGAAACTCCTCCAGGAAGCCGCCCTAGACTGCCCGCCAGGGTCCCATCTCTCCCGACCACTTGTGCTCCACTGTGCTCGTCTATCTCCCCAGGCAGTTTTCATTGCCTGTTTTTATGGCTCTCGATAGACAAGCTGTAAACCCAAAGTACCTTTCTCCAGCCAGCCAGCAGGATTCGGAGCCCCCGTGCCCCTCGCTGCCAGTCTAAATGTGATCAAGAAAGGCAAACACATTTTTATTACTTGCTTAAGCCGAGCGGAATTAGGTAGGTAAATCTTCTGGGAGGAAAATCAATACGTTCCAAAGCCAACTATCAATGATTTGTGAATCACCCTCTGCTTTTGTAAGATCTGTGCTGGTGTTTCTGTTTATGTTAAGCACCTTCCTGAGACATCCTGCGTGTAGGATTCTCCGACCAGAAGCTGGGCGGCTCCCCCTGGGCAGGAATGCTGCCTCTTCCTCTGCCTTTCTCCCCATAGTGCTTGAGAGCGTTTGCACCAACGCTTACCCCAAGTGTGGATGGCCAGATGCCCTATTTTCCTCCGGAGTCTGTCCCTACCTTCATCCTTTCCGCCCCACCCTGCCCTGACCAAATCCACCCCCAGGCCCCATGCCCAGGGTAGCAAATCAGAGAGATGAAGGATTACTGGACGTGGCCTGTGCAGTCATTGGTAACATCCAAGCTCCCGCTCCCCACTAATTGGATCCGCTGCCTAGAAGAAGTCTGATTTAATCAGCCTGTGATCACCACTGGGGGGAGGGGGTGGTTGGAGAAAAGGATGAGCCTCCCGGGCCTCGGCTTGCTCCGTTTGCTGGCCCAGCTGTGTGTGTACAATCAGCCTTTATTAACTATTACACTTCATTCGGACAGCTGCCTGGGGAGAGCATCGATCCATTCCCCAACCTTTTAGGCTGCCCTGGAACTCGGTGTTTCCATTTATTTATCTCCTATTTCCGTGCACTTTCACAAAGTTAGACCGGGACTGGGAAGGCGGTGCCAAGAAACGGATTCAACTGGAAGCGTATACTCCACTTTCTTCCCTTAAACTCCTTCCTTTCCTTGAGTCTCACCCATGTGGTGGGTTTCCCTCAATCCCCTCACCTTGCCAGCCCTAAATAGGAGGTTCTCCATGGAAAGAAGGAAGGATGGCCCTTCCATCCAGGGTAATTTACTTTGTCAATTTTCTGTGTGGATGCCAGTCTGCCCCATCCACTCTGACTCACGCCCACGTGTGTGCAAGGCTGTGGGCAGTCTCTGGCACAAAGCTGGGGCTCCCTCCTGAGGCCTCCCAGCCAAGCCTGCCTCTACGGATGGGGCTCCTAGGCTGGCAATCAGGTGCAGTTATTCCTGACTACAGGATATTTCAGGTTCTCAGTGGAGGTGAAGGCGGAAGTCGTAGCCCCGTTTGGTGACAAGGTGAGAGGATTACAGGTACCGGTGTCTCTGATGGGCCAGAGACAGCTGACATGGTTTTCTCGGTGAACTGGGCCCCCAGTGGCAAGCACACCTTGTCTTCATGCTCTGTGCCGCCCGGCCCATGTGCTAAGCCTCTCTTGGATACACACTTTTTTGTTCAGTGGTGGCATGCAGAATCTTTAGTTATGGCATGTGAGCTCTTAGTTGTGGCATGTAGGATCTAGCTCCCCGACCAGGGCTCAAACCCCAGACCCTCTCCATTGGGAGCTCAGAGTCTTAGCCACTGAACCACCAGGGAAGTCTCCCTCCCTTGGATATTAATGGGATACTCAGCAAGGGAGTGTCCCCGCACTACCGGGTGCGTGTTATTGCAACCCAGATACCCCGATCCAGATCCAGGAGCCCCACCCTCCACAGGGCCCCCCTGCCAAGCCCCGCTTTCTTCTGAGTGCCCTGAAGAGGGGTGATTATACCTATAGAGGGCTGAGCAGACAGCACAAGAGAAACAATACACTCAAAGTCCACAAAGAAACAGTATTTTAGATCTCTTCTGCCTGTGTCCTCTGAGTTCCTCAGCTGCTCCCTGCCAGGTGACTTTTGGGCAAATTAGATGATCGCGCTGAACCTGTGTTTCTACACTTGGAAAATGGAGTACATCGGCCCTGGCTGCTTGCCCTAGGTGGGTATTTACGACCAGAGGAGAGGATAAGCGTATAGATTTGTGGAATGCCAAGTATCTCATCGGGTGGACAGCGGAATGGTTAAGAGAACAGATGCCAGAGCCAGATGCCTAGGCTCCGGTCCTGATGGTGCTATTGCCCAGCTGTGTGGCCTTAGGTAAGTTTTTGCCCATTCTGTGCCTCACACTTCACTTCTGTACAATGAAGATGATAAGAGCCACATTCTTCCCAAGGCTGCAGACTTGATGAGTTGTTAGACATGAAGGACACAGAGTAGCTTTTGTAATTACCCACGTGGACAGCCCATCTCCTCACTGTGCTGCTCTCAAAGCACACATACACAGAATGGCAAGGCTCTGGACACTTCTAAACATATCACAAAATATCAGAGTTGAACTCTGAACCCCTGGCCAGGCAGGGGCCGCCTCTTTTGTTCAGCCTGGCTCCCCGTCTGCAGTCAGACTTGTGGGAGGAAACCTTTCCTGGATGGGATCACTAAACAGATGCACGTGGCCATGAGGCTGGTTTTCTAAGTACCAGTCTCCCCTCACTCCCCAGCAGAGAAGCTGGAGGACCCCGGGCATCGCTCCTCGATTGGTGTAAAGGTCAGCTATCGACATCAGCTCTCATCCCTCCCCAACCAGTAGCCCTGAAAGTAACCCAAAGACTCTGAGTCGCCCAGTTCAGTCTCTATCTTATCAATACTTCCTCCCAGTAAAATGCAAACTGCATCGAACGGTTGACTCTCCTGATTATGATTCTGTCTCCATGCTGAGTGATCCCCGCTCCAGGGACATCTCTTTATGAGTGGAGGGCTAGGGGTCTGAGGGAGGGACCAGGAAGTAGAGGAGGAAATAGGGTTTTTGAGTTGCGATTCTGCTAATGGGTTCCAAACTCACCAGATTTTCTCATAAAAAAGTTCATGATGATTGAAACGATAAAATAGAGCAGAGAGCCAAGGGAAGGACTGGCAATAGTATTGCAAGTTGGCCAAAAAAAAAAAAAAATCACTGCTATTAATAGTTTTGATTATGAGAAAAAAAATCAATCGTAAGGGAGGAAGGGAGAAAAAAGTGACACCATTACACCACGAGACAGTGGAGTTTTATGAATCAAACCTTACAAAATGGGCTAGGAAAGAGGTTGGACCAGGGTTAGGAAGACTCTTCTGCTGGTCAATATCTTAACCCTGCATTTCAAACGCAAGTACCTCCGACAACTGTAGGGCACCAAATGGGTCTTTTTTCCTAGTCCCATGGCCCCGGCACAACATGCCCCCAAACCACTTTTCACAGTCTGGGCCCCTCTCCCTCAAAGGGCCCAAGGGCTGCACTTCCACAGTTGTTCAGATGGGGGCCGTTCCCAAGACGGCCCTTCTGTGCTGGCCTCAGCTGCTGCTCCCCACAGGCAGCCTCCATCATGGGCGCCCGGGAGGGCCTGGAGCTGTCTGGAGGGACCAGAATCTGCTCAGCAGACGTCATGTCAAATGAGCAGCCCACGTTGGGGGTTTACTTCACAAAGCCAGAGAGCAGGGCAGAACTAGGTTCCCCACGGGGCAGCACCCAGGGCCACAGGCTTTCCAGCAGGCCCAAGGCCATAGTCACTGGGAAGCAGAGGCATG
Source organism: Bison bison bison (assembly GCF_000754665.1). NCBI lineage: Eukaryota > Metazoa > Chordata > Mammalia > Artiodactyla > Bovidae > Bison > Bison bison. Next base: position 7,090,850 of record NW_011495071.1, read on the forward strand.
TGGGTGGGCTGTGAGCTCTACCCAGTCCAGCCAGTCACCTGCCGAAGTTCCTTCTCGAGGGGTGGAGACAAGCCCCAGGGACTCTGCTATCTAAAGGAAGGCCATTCGTGAAGACAGGGTTGGCCCATTCTACTTGAGAGGCAGGTTGCAAAGCACTGACCAGTGGAATACTCTTGGCTCCATCATTTCATCTTTCCAGGTCTTGGTTTCTTCACATCTACCAGGAAGGTCTGAACTTGAACATCAAGTCTCCTTTCTGCTCTAACAACCCAAATGCATTACCATACTCCAGTGGGTCAGTAGTAAAGAGTCTGCCTGCAAGGCAGGAGACACGGAAGATGCAGGTTCGATTCCCTGGGTATGGAAGATCCCCTGGAGGAGGAAATGGCAACCCACTCCAGAATTCTTGCCTGGAAAAACCCATGGACAGAGGAGCCTGGAGAGCTACAGTCCATAGGGTCTCAAAGAGTCAGACACAATAGAGCAACTGAGCAGGAGCAGGATAACAAAAACAGGATGCTTCCCATGGTCTCATAATTGCCTTCGAAGCCCAGAGCTGAGCATCGCAGGACAAGGGCATTCTAAGGAGAGGTCCTAGGCTCTCCATGAGGGGCTTGTATAGGGTTGGGGGGAGCTGGCCTTGAGGCTCTGGGCTTCTCCTTGCTCCTGCCTGGGAAAGTAGCACAAACTTCCAATGAGATGACAGAATGGGGGTCTCTGTGAAGAAAGTGGAGCACTCTGTGGGTCTCTGCATGTGTCTGAAGACTACATCTCACCCATGGTCTGAGGGAAGGGTTTGTGAATCCATGCAGCCCTGAGAATCTGGGGGTGGATGTGGGGGGAGTTCAAGGCAAACTAGACATGAATTCTAGGGTTGCAGGCAGGGGCTGGTAGTGACCCTGGCCCAGGGCAGAGGCAGCAGAGAAGATTCTGGAGGGCTGCCGTGGGGGCACGGGGCTTCTGCTTATTGAGGGGTCCTTAGACACTATGGAGGGCACAAGGGACCATTACCAGGGCTCATTTTTATTAGGCACCTCCTATGGGTCAGGCTTGTTTCAAGAAACTTACACACAGAACTCACTTAAACATCACACTAAGAAGATCCTGCTATTAACTCCATTTTACAGATACAGTAACTGAGGCTCAGACAAGTGCAGGGACTTGCTTAAGGTCACTGAGGGACGGAGCATCTGGTTGGCATGAGACCCCAGGCATCCTTGCTCCTGAGCCCTGTTGGTACCCTCCCTGCTGCTCTGCTCCCCTGAGGAGCTGGCTTTAAAAAAACCACTCCCCAGAACTGCCAGCTGGGGCCAAAGGAAAAGGCTGCGGAGCACGTCTAGAACAAGTGCTAAAGAGGATGCGGGAGACATCAGCCTTAAAGGTCACCACTTGCATGGGGGAAGGGTGAAGTATCAGTGGCCCCAGAGAACTGTCCCCAGAGAATTCACTGAGTCATCTGCAGGGGCTACAGCAGCAGCCCAGTAAGTGACGCGACCCGTCAGCACATTCCTTGCCTCCCTCCCTCAGTGAAGCCAGGAGTGTGCAAAAACAATTCATCCCACCTTTTCCTTGGGGGTTGCCTGGTCCAGGTGAGGCCCAGGCTTCGGGGCAGGAGGAGAGGAGAAGCCTTGATGAATGATGCACTGAAGTTTTGACTGAGACTCACTAACAAATCTTCACTGAGCATCTACTATGTGTAGAAACTCTCTCAGGTCCTACAGCAGTAAGGCAAATGGACAATATCTCGGTCCTCTTGGGGCTTAGCGTCCAGGGGAGGGAGTGCAAAAAGTAAATGAAGGCATAAACACTGTGTGTGTCAGATGGGGTTTAGTACGAGGGTGGGGCAAGGGCTGGGCAGGGAAAGCTCGGGCGGGGAGGTGTTGTTACCTTATAGAGGGGTGAGAGAAGGCATTTCTAATAACTCCTGATATTTTAGAGAGTCCCGGAGGCAGTGAGAGAGTGAGGCTTGGGGATATCCCGCGGAAGGAAGACCAGAGGCCAGCGCGAACCCCATGTCAGACACAGCGAGGGGCTACGGTGCTGGGACAGGGTGTGGGGAGGGTGGGAACGGATGAAGGTGGTCAGACAGAGCGGGGCTGGGGTCTGCAGGCAAGGACTTCAACTTTGACTCCGAATGAGAGGGGAGGGTTTTAAGTGCGGGAGCAGCTGGAGGTTTTAATACTAGAAAGCTAGAGAGCAGAAATGCTGCAGGATCGGCTGAGACGTCTTGCAGAGAAGGAAAATGTAACAGAGCAGGTTGGAAGGGCAGAGGTGGGGAAAGAAAATCAAGCGATTCCCGACTACACTCTGAGTCCAGCCTGTTCAATAAAGTGAAGGTGTTAGCACTGATTGGTGTGGTTCTGAGAAGGCTTCTCAGCAAACCTTTACTGAGCACTTCTTGTACCAGGCAGTGTATTGAGTATTTACACTTCCTGTCTCATTGAATTATAACACTGAGAAGTAGGGGATAGCTCCCACCCCCACGCCACCCCCCCCACCCCCGCCATTTCACAGATGAGCAGAGTGAGACTCAGAGACACAAAGCGCAGGCTTCAAGCCAAGGTCACCTGCAGCCAAAGCTAACGTACACAGGAGAGCTGCAGGTCTCGGTGGCTGCAAGACCTTCAGATGGATGGGAGGGCTGCTTCTGGGTCTGCACCAGGGTAGAGACAGGGTCACTGCCACCCTACCGCTGACATGGGGTCTGGCTGCTCTTTGGTGCTCAAGGCTAGGCAGGAGCAGAGGGAGAGCTCCAGGCGTTGTTAGACCTGAGGTGGCAGGGACAGGGCCCTGGCGGGCACCAGGATTCACGAACCGTCCCCGGCCTCTAGCAAAGGTGTCAGGGGTCAGAGCTGCAGGAGGGGGCTCAGCTGTGGGCAGCAGGAAAGGGCAGTCACCTTCCTCCCTGAGAGGATCAGAGAAAACCTCCAAGAGGGGGAATACTTGAGAACGCCTTGAGATTGGGCCACATTAAAAAAAAAAAAAAAAGTATGGATATGTACATATAACTAAATCATTTTGCTGTACAGCAGAAATTAATACAATATTGTAAGTCAACTATACTTCAGTTAAAACATATATATATTGGTAAGAAAAAAACTGGTAACTACCCAACAGCTGTTCTGAAATCTTATTGCTGTGGGTGATGGGTACTTTATCTGGACCTTGATGAGCAGCCATGCCCCCATGACCTTGGCCATGCCCCTCATCCCCAAAGTCCCGTCTACCCCAGGGACTCCTCCCTGTCTGGTTGTCCTTGTGGGGGTCCTGGGTCTCTGTGCCCGATACCTTCACCTTCTCTATTGTCTGGGCCCAAAGCCCATTCTACCGTAATCTACTGAATGCAATCTACCAAAAACCTGTCCGAATTCTCCTGGATCTGAGGACAACAGCGGAGGCCTGTGGACTCGCCAGCTCATTCTGCAGAGGGAAGCCAAGCTTCACAAACTTCTCCAGGGAGAATGGTTACCAGGTGCTCACCATGAAGACTGTCCCCACCAATGGTTGTAAAGGGTTTTGAAGCTGGATCGGAGTCCCTCCTCTCCATGACACAGACATGCTGGGGATGGTGAGGCTGGCAAGTTACATCTCATAATCCTCTGGATATGGACAGTCCTCACCCGGCAAGAGCTCTCAGTGCTGGACTCCATCTCTTCACTCTCAGCATCTCAGTTAACCTGTCTGGGCCTCCCGCATCCCTCCCTCATCCCGCAGGTGAACATGCCACCATCTTAAGGCTGAAGGTAGGAGTCTGACCACATGAGCACTTGGGCACTGGCTCAGCTCTACCACCTGGCATTCTTTCTCCCACCATCTTCCTGAACTAAAAGGGCATATTGTGCAAATGAGATACAAATCAGAAAACCCAAATGACTCGTCCCAGACCACACCGCTAGCAAGAACCAGAACCAGCGTCTAACCCCTGAGCCTGGTGGGCCCCCACCTGGGGAGCCCCCACCTGCCACTTCCCACACAAGATCCCCTCAGACCCTCTCAGTGAGTACAAAGTGCAGAAATCTCCCTGGAGTGGGGCTCAGAGAGCTGCAGAGGCCTCCCAGGGATCTAGAAAGTTCTCTCCACCAAGGCATGGAAGTGGGACCCCACCCCAGGGGCTGAAAGGGACTTTCTGGTTTACTGCTGGGAATTGTCTGGGATGTGTGGGTGGTGACTCAGGCCAGAGTCTGTAACAAGGCAGCTGACTGCCCTGCCTTGTGCTCAACCCTGCCAGCCTCACCGTGCAGCCAGGCTGCTGTCCGTGGTTACACGCCTCCATCTCTCTGTGGGATCACCAGAGCTGCCCTCTGTCCCTCCCTCGTGCTTTGCAAATCCACCTGAAAAGGGGGAAGATCAAGCAGGGCACCTTGAGAGGGTCTCACAGCTCAGACAGCCCAGCTCGCCCACCGGGTGGGTTCTCTGGGGACCCTCCCCTCCAAAGGAGCATGGGCAGGGCTTGTAGCAGCTTGAGAATGGTCAGGAGATTTTATTCCTTCTCAGGAACTGACCAGCTCTGGGAGCACAGGGACGAGGAAGATGAAGCCCTCAGGGTGGCATGGGGAGGGGGCACTGTCCCAGGGGGGCTCTGCTCTCTGCTTTCTCTTCCATCCTCCTTCTGAGACCAGTTCGTCATTCGACATTTTCTAGACCAGAGGCAAAAAACCCACACAGATTCAGACCTGCCCTTCTCTTTCCCTCCGGGACCTTCAATCTTTGCTAACACCCAGCAACCCCTCTGCAAATGGATGGGCCTGGTGGAATCATCGAGGCTTTTGGGTCTTGTCACACAAAAGTGTGGTCCTTGGACCTGCCACACTTGGGAAGCTTGTTAGAAACATAGAACCTCAGACTTCTCCCGAGAAAGCAAACGACCAGCATCTGCATGATCCCCAGGTGCACTGAAGTTCAGGGATGTGGGCACATAGACTTCCCCAGTTTGAAGACCCCCCTGGCTGGACCACAGGACAATGAGGTCCTGCAGAGCCTAGGAAAGCAAGCACCCCTTTCCCTTCGCAGACTGTACCAAGCCAGGCCCCCTGTATGTGTGTGTGAGAGGATTTCAAGTTGAGGGGAAAAAAAAGAAATCTCTTGACTTGCTGGGCTGTTACTGAATTTCTTTTCTTTTTTTTTTAATTTGCAGAGTTGTGATGGCTGATCGGAGACTGCATTCTCCTTCAGTTTCTCCCCCACCCCACCCCCAGCATCCTCTCCTCTTTCCCTCTAAAAAGAAAACAGAAAACCCGCATGAGGACTTTATGAATGGATACTGTTTCTTTAATTAATTTAATAAATGAATCCTTGGGCTTTTTCTTTACTGCCTCCTTGGGAATCCTCCTAAGGCACCAGCCAGAACCACAAACACCCACATAAAACCCTTTGGCTCACAGGAGCCTCTTCTATTAATATCACCACAAATTCATAGAATTATTTAAGCTCCTAACTGGCCACCCAGCTTCCACCATCCCCACTCGGGCACCGCTGTGAGCTTTTGAAGGCCAAGGCTTCATCCTCCGGGGGCCCCTCATCAAGTACAGAGTGGGTCTCAGTGAAGGCGAGCCCCTTCCCCTTGGGTGGGGTTTGGAAACTGGGGTGTTTTGGTTGTCACAAAGACAGGGTGTCTGGGTGTTAAGGGTAACCCCTCAAATGCTAGCGGTGCCCCATGGAGAAAGGTGTGAGAGGAGGTTGCTGACCCAGCCTGCCCTGAGTCTTTCTAGTCCGGTTCCCCCATGACTTTTGTCTGCCCCCCACCTCTGCTGCCTTCCTGCTTTCCCACCTGCTCCAGCCGTGAGCCTGAACCTGAAGGTTCCCTCACAGGAACCACTCCCTCCCGCTCCCCCGAAAGCGTCTCCACCCTGCCCCCCTACAGCCTTGAAAGTTCCTCTTCTTCCTCCTTCAAGATCCCACACAAACACCGCCTTATGCCCCTGGTTAAGCAGGACTTTTCAGTGTGCGTGTGAATTTCAGCTGAAGCCAAACTCTGAACACAACAGGTGAAAAGAACTCCCACATCCTAATGAGAGATGACAGACCTTCCTCTGCAGACCTCCTTGCAACCAGGCAGGCAGGATGTACACAGTAACCCTGACCCAAAGCCCACCTCCAGTTCACATGTCAAGGCTGGAAAGGGTTTCTTTCAAGAGAGTGATGGCTGGTATGAGTTCTTCAGTGTCCTCTTTCCCTATGGGGGCAACAAGGAGAATGCATCCCTTACCCCAGCCCCTAACCCTAGCCAACACCAGAAAGCCCCCATGCGCTGCAGAGCTCTGGAGGGAGTCTGATCCATGACCCAGAGACTAGGGGTGACAGATGGGTTTGCAACAGGCATGTGCCTCCCCCAGGGAAGAGTCTGAAGGCTCAAGGCTGCCTGGAGTAGCCATGGAGGGAAGCGGGAGGGGAGACAGCTCCCTGAGCAGGCTTCTCTGTCCTTCCCCACTGTCTCCTCTGTTCCTCAGATGAGGACACTGAGGCTCAAAGCAGAGGGCAACTTGTCCAAGATCCCATTGTTATTAAATGGCTGAAACGGAAATCAGACCCATACTTACTCACTCCCCATCATGCCCCAGTAACTCTCTGTCCTCTGGAGAGGATGTGCCCCTTTTCTGGATGGCCCACTCACCAACTCATTCATTCAGTCTCCCTCCATTATTCCTTCATTCCATCAGTTAAGACGTATTTATTGACCACCAGCTATGTTATTTGTTTGACCAATTTGTAGCATATCCTGCTCCAATAAGAATTAGAAGCAGCTTACAAAGATACCTGTACTATCATGACCTCTGATGACACGATGGATGAGGTATGAAATGAGGGGATGCTGACCTTTTGAATGGCCAGGACAATTGCACAGGGGCCAGAGCATGGCTGGTCCCCAGGACATCCAGGCCTAGATCACGCCTAAAGATCAACAGAAGCTGGACTGCATTGCTTCTAACTGAAAAAGTGACAGACCTACTGTGTAAAGCATACATCAAGTATGTGGATCCCTTTGGAATATAGTGATGAAAGCCTGGGCTCAGTTATTCAGAAGTCATCAATATCCCTTCAAAATCGGCAAAGTACATTGATGTGCACTTCTGTCTTTAAGTCTCCTAATATCCCAGTAAGGAATGGAAGGTCGGAGAGATAGGTGACCGGCCTAAGGCCACACAGCCGACAGGCTACAGAGGCATCTGCTGCCAGGCCCTTTCCTGTAGAGCACAGGAGTTAAGTATGCGGACACCAGGGCCAAACTACCCAAGTTCGTGTCCTGGATCCACTACTTAAAAGCTGTGTGACTTTGGGAAAGTTGCTCAACCTCTCTATTTCCCCATAGAGAAAATGAGGGGAAATAAGGTACCTCTCAGAAGTGAGCACTGCACTTATGAAGACTCCTGGATGACATGAGGAATCAGAAAAATGTTTGCTTCTTTATCTGATCACACAGCTGGCTATCGCCTGTCCATTACCCCTATCAAAGTCCCAATGCTGCTGCTAAGTCACTTCAGTCGTGTTCGACTCTGTGCGACCCCATAGACGGCAGCCCACCAGGCTCCCCCATCCCTGGGATTCTCCAGGCAACAACACTGGAGTGGGTTGCCATTTCCTTCTCCAATGCATGAAAGTGAAAAGTGAAAGTGAAGTCGCTCAGTCATGTCCGACTCTTAGCGACCCCATGGACTGCAGCCTACCAGGCTCCTCCATCCATGGGAGTTTCCAGGCAAGAATACTGGAGTGGGGTGCCATTGCCTTCTCCCAAAGTCCCAATTGGGGCTTCAAAGAAGGACACAGAAGGGTGGACACCAGTGCACACAGATACATATATGCTGCTGGTGCCCTCGAGCCAGACAATAAGAACTTTCTAATCCATCCTTGCCTTCTCTCCCAAGGAATGGACAACAGGGAATACACCCTTAGGAGGATTTTTCTTCCCATGAACGCCATCCCAACGTCAATCCCTTTCTCCTGGGTCATGGATGTGCCGATTCATTTCTGAAGTGGGTGGGTCCTCTCCCAGTCCCTGTGCCCACAGCAGGGCTCGGACACGGGGAGCATTCAAGTGGACACACCACACATGGAGCTCTGTCCTGACCTTTCCCCTGCCTCCCCCACTGCCAGTGAGCGCCTCCATCAGGATCCGCCTCTCCCTCCTACATGGAAAGCTACGAAACCCATCAGAACTTGCTTTTAGCTGGGAACGAACTGTTCACACATTTCATTAACGGACAAAAAGAGAAAGGGGGTGTGTGGGGTGACAATGCCAGCATATCAAATCCATTTAACTAAATTATACACGGAGACTCGGCGTTAACCAGGAGCAGGGTGGAGGGGAGGGATGGAGTTTCATTAAGAAAAGACCAGGTTCAGAAGAGGGTGGCCCATTCTGTCTTTGTGCTGGTTTTTCTACGCTGATAAGATGTGTCTGTGTAATTTAAAATGTATTACTGAATGTTAAACACTTTTAGTCAATAATGTGAAATTGAAGGGTATTTGCGTGAGAGCTTGAGAACAAATACAGAACTCAGTGTTGAGTGAGTAACCCTCTCTTTATATATTCCTGGGGCTTGCTGAGCGCTCAGATCTTTAGCCAAAGGGTGGGGTTGGAATTAGCTTGCCTAATTGCAATTCTTTAGGAGGGGAAGAAGGCTCAAATATTCACTCCCAGTGGAGGTCAGGACCAGTCCAGCCAGCACCCAGAGTACGTCACAGGGAATGTGGCAACGGAGCTGGTTCCCCCATCAAAAGGGAGGTATATACGGATCTCCAAGAGGCTTCCTTCAACCTCTCAACATTAACTGATGTCGGGTCACACTATAGGCAATATAACTGTGGGAGAAATTGTAGGCATCAGGATTTCAGGGTTTGAAGGAAACTTAGGGATCATTCAGTCTGGCCCCTTTCTAATGAGGAAAGTGAAGCTCAGAGAGGTTGTATAACTTAGACAAGGTCACCCAGGAAATTAAAGGCCAAAGGTAGAATCCAGGCCTTCTGGTGCCCAGGCAGCTGCTCCTTTCATTACCCCACCTCTCTCTCATCCCCACCTTTTCTGGTCAGGTTAGTGAATACCAGTGTCATGGGCAAGGCACACAGAGTTGAGTTCAGGCAGAGTGATGGGGCATTCATGACCCCAGGGGCAGGTCTGAGGCCCCATCACCTCCAGTTACAGGGCCTGTGGTAGGATGCAAGGCCTGCTGGCCGAGGGGGTGAGATTTCTGAATAGGCACCTACAGATGCTCTGGACAAGGAAATGGCAACCTACTCCAGTATTCATGGAGCTGTTGTGAGCTCTGAGTTCCCCAAGAGATAGAAAGCATGTCCACTTGGGTAGCAACTCCACCTCTCCAAGTCTCTCATTATCTGCCCTACTGCCAAGGTTGTGACAAGGTAGCTGTGAGTGGGATAGTCTTGAAAGTTGCATAGCCAGGTCATGGTGAAGGAAGATGCCGATGGCTAGCAGTGGTATGACGAGCACCCCATGGGCAGTGAGCCCTTTGAAACTACCTCATCTCAAGTTTTACTTTTGGAAAGCAGGACCTAGGGAGAGCCAATCCCCTGAAGATGTGCTGTGACCTCTTCCCTTGAGACCGGGAGGGATTTTTCCACTGGCAGATCCTCTTTCTGTAGCTGTACCTGTCCTGCTGGCCGATGAGCATGCTCAGAGGCAACAGCTTGCTGAGACAGGGCTAGGGAGAAGCTGAGACCCAGAATCGAGGCTCCAGGCCCCCTTTCCCATACCACAGGGGTGCCAGCTCCTGGCCTGAGGCTTGCAAGGCAGGCAGAACTGAGCCTGACTCTGAAAGGCAGCCTGGGATGGGGGAGAGCAGGGGTGGGGGAGGGAACAGTTGGCTCACTCCAGGAGCTGGAGGAAATCCCCCACGCTGACCCGCCCCTCACGTTGGCAGAGGTGCGGTAAAAGGGCTCGTACAGCCCTTCATGAGGATCAGGCGTGAGCAGCTTATAGAGCACAGCATGGCATAGACTGGGTTCATGACCTGCCTTTTGGGAAAAGAGTAACTGGGCACAATTATGCTGCTGATGGGGCTGAGAACAGAGCCTACTTCAGAGCTGTTCCCCAGCCTCTGCACCTGGGGTCCCTGCCTCTCTCTGCAGGGACCCTATTATGAGCTCCTCTGAAACTTGGTGTCTCCTTTCTGAGCCAAGTTCTCCCCCACTGCCTGTGGCCAGTTCAGAATTCCTCAGGGGTAACTGACCACAGAGCCTTCCAGTAGCCTCTCCTGGGAGCACACGGGTGCACAGTGAATTCAGAGTTTTAAGGATGAGGCAGACAACCCTGGAGAAGGAAATGGGAACCCACTCCAGCATTCTTGCCTGGAAAACCCCATGGACAGAGGAGTCTGGCAGGTCACAGTCTGCAGGTTTGCAAAAGAGTCAGACATCACTTAGTGACCAAACAACCACAAGCATATACCTAGGGATGGAGAAAGAAGCAGTGTGGTCACCAGGACCCCAAGACCTCTGAAATTTAACCACAGTGGCAAGGACCACCCTCCACCAACCTGGCAACGATGATTCACATCATGGTCATGAGGACCCCCAATGATTTAGCTCTGTCTTTTCAAAGTCTTCATAAGTTGGCTCCAGAAACATGTGATTCAGGCACAGGGTAGAAAAGTGGACGGTGACACATCAGATGTGTCTTCCACTCTTTAAGAGTCTGTGACTGTGAGGAGCTTGCTGGTTGAGGGTAGTCTCTTACTGACCCTATCTCTCCAGAGGCTGCAGGCAGGGGGAAGCAGAAAGTCATGCAGAATGTGGAGCAGTGAGAGGGAGGCCCAGGACTCGGTGTAGAAGAAGATGTACAGGAAGTGGGGAGAAAGGAGAAGTGACTACAGGGGGAGGAAACCATAGAGCTCACAGTTGAAGACACGAATGGAGGGAGAGCTCAAGGGCTACTTGGACTGGGGAACCAATCTGAATTTAAATCCTGAATTCTTCTGCAGCATTTTGTTCCAATAACCATTCACTGAGCATCCACTGTCTGCCTAGCAGTGTATGGTACACAGAACACTCCTCAGACCCTGGGAGGTTAATATTACCATTTTGAAAAGTGGTTTGAAAAGTGAAGGAATCAAAGCCTAGAAGAGTGGTCTCACTAGGTTGCAAGGGAAGGAATCATGGCTCTGAAAAATTAGCAAAACTGTTAAGGGAAGCTTAGAGAGGCAGGTGGCCTGCACTCCCACACAAAGGTGCCCAGGGACCTCAGGAAAAAGACAGCTGTGTAGCATGGACTTGGATTTGACCAGAGCTGTCCTGTGGCCTGGCAGGCCCCAGCATTCCAGCTACAAGGGGGTTTCAGGGAATCCCTGAGTCAGAACCCAGGTCCAGAAGAAGCACAGGCCACCCAATGCCCCTTCTCTTTGCCAGCTGTCAGAGGAAAGAGAAACTCATTTGGACACCCTCTACCCCCAGGGTAAAGAAGGCCAGTGCTGGGAGAAGGGGGAGCGGAAGGATGAATTCTTAGCAGCAGCAACATCAAGGAAGAAAAGAATGGTGTCTGGGAAGATAATGACTCAGAGAGTTTGGAGCGTAGACATGCCATGGAGGTGTCAACCCCAGGGGGCTGAGTGGGAGGACCATGGCTGACTGTGCTCATGAACCACTGCACATGGCCCCTGGGTTCATGAGGAACTGGCAGCCCATGATCCCTTCTCATCTCCAGGCAGGGGAGTGTGGGGGCTCTGCTCCCTGAGCTGGGCCCAGGCCAGGCCTGAGTACCCCAACAAGTGTCCTGAGTCCCAGCTGGACAAGAGTCAGGAAATGCTGGGGAGGGGAGGGGCTGCACTTGGTCAATGTCAGAGCAAAGAGCTACCCTCTTCCTTGCCTCTTCCCATCATACACAGGCAGCCCCCGTCTTTCAGGGCAGCAGGAAGAACACTGGAACAGGAGGCAGGGGTCTAGGCTAGGCTTCATCAGAGACAACCCACCTGACCTTGGGCATGTCCCTGAACCTTTCCATATCTTGTATCACACACAGGGTGGGAACGATTAACATCTGTGTTACCTGCCTTAAAGGGCTGCGAAGAGAAGGCATGGGAAAAAACTTTGCAAAGAATAAAAACCCCAAATGAATGTCCAATCAAATCATCAGCATCATCTTCAAATCTGTTAAGTGCTATTAAGATACTCTAAGCTACACAAAGTCCTTTTTTTCCTTTTAAATCAAGGCCAACCTAAGCAGATTGGCACCCTCCAAACTCCCTGTGGAAGCTGAGTAACGTTTTCAGCACTTGGTTGGTTACCAGGTATCATTGAGGACTGGTCCGTGTGAAGGACAGACTTCAGGGTTGCATGGATCCCTTTCTTACCTAATAACCCCAGGAAGTGGCATAGCTACTCTCCTCCCTCCTTCTGGGGTCTTCTGTTTCAACAGATACTGTCCGCAGGTGCCGAGTTCTCCCTCTGGGCCAGGTACCGAGCCTTAACCCTCATCACGACTCTGGAGAGAATTGCTTCCCTGTTTCACTAATGAGGAAACCAAGACCTGCAGAGGCTAAGGAATTGGCAGACAAACAGTAGTTTGCAGCAGAAATGGAAATGTTTAAGGGACCATACAAATAAACTCAAATCAGCAAGGCTGTTTGCTTCTATGTTTGTTTTGCCTTCTGTCTTTTTTGCCCATCTAATTTTTAAAACCTTGCTACTTGGAGTGTGCTTTGCAGAACAGCATCACCACAGAGCTGGTTGGAAATGCAGAATCTCAGGCCTTACCCCAGAATCTGTTTTTTAAATGAGATCCTCCAGTACTTTGGAGGCAGATTGCAATCTGAGAAGTCTGTATTTAAAGGAGGGTAGCACATCGCAAGAAAGATCAGGTTAACTGCAAAGAAAAATTTCCTGCCAGCTGGTTATAAAATATGCTTATGGAGGGGAGGGAAGAGGCCAGGGCAGAGATCCTCAGCTTTCTAGATGCTCAGTTGAGCGATGAGGGATGATCGTGATGACTGCTCAAGGCTGCCTCCCACCCTTGGGAGCCACATCTGAGACTCCTGAGGAGGCTCTGCGAGGGGTCACACACACCCCTCAAGCCAGCTTTCCTGACTGCTAGAGACCTGGATTCAAATGCAGCTGCTTCTGCCGAGCTGAGACCAGCAGGCTTAATTCACACTCTCCTGGAGGACAGGTATTTGCATCTGAAATTACCCTGGAACTTAATTCTGCATAATGTTGCTCAGACAAATGACACCCCTGAAACTCTTTGCCAAGGCCAATAATAACATAACTGCAGAGAGAAATAATGAATAGGAGCAGGGGGAAAGGGAAAATCTAGGAGGCAGGGGATGGAGGAAGGGGAAGGAAAAGAGACCACTTCCAGCCAGAGGCATTTTTGTTTTTTTGTAAAGTCAGTTGCACAGTGCTGGCACATAGTAGGCATTCAATAAATAGTTCATGAAATCACAGACTATACTGAAAGCAACAACAAAGAGAAAGCCGCTCAGTTCATTAATCTATTAACCAATTCATTACTCCAACCGATCATTTGTGCAAGATTCTATTAGGCACCTGCTCTCAGCCAGGCACTATGCTGGGCACTGTGGCCCCTGCCCTCCTGGGCTGAGCCCGCTGTGGGCAAACACCACAATGCGGGGGTCGGGGTGGTAATTGAAGTCCCAGCCGGGGAGGCTTAAAGTCCAAGGGCAGAACCCGGGCAAGTGACTGATGGTCTCACAAGGTGTGGGGGTATCAACAGGTCACCAGGTTATCCCTTGCTGGCCTCAACACCTGTCGCCTTGGATACTGCCCTGGAAAATGTAAATTTCCTGCAAGTCTGCACATTGCTTAAATCTCAGAGCTGAAAAGGAACATGAGAGGTCATCTTACTGTCTTATTCGTTCTACAGATGGGAAAGGGAGGTTCAGAGATGCGATGAGATTTGTTCAGGCCACCAGCCAGGTAATGGCAGAGCTGGAGGAAGAACCTGGCTCCCACTCCTTGACCAAGCTGTCCACCCTAGAAGATGGGGGAACCTGGGTTCTAGTCCAGGGACAGGAAGGTCACCTCTCTCTGGAAATCAGTTCTGTCATCTGGAAACAGACAGGGGGAATCTTTCAGTAGTCCCCATGCACTGTGCTCCACCGAGGTGATTCTGGAGGCTCCTGGAAGAGGAGGGGCTGGCTAGGGGGGCTCTCGGCCCCTCCCCTGCTTTAGTCAGAACAACTCTTTTGTCCACTGGCCTCCCATGAAATGGTTGGTTTGAACCAAAGGTCCCATGGCTAGAAATCCAAACCAAAACAATTAACCAAATATATATACGTACATATGGTAAAGAATTCACCTGCAATGCAGGAGACATGAGTTCGATCCCTGGGTTGGGAAGATCCCCTGGAGAAGGAAATGGCAATCCACTCCAGTATTCTTGCCTGGAAAAATCCCATGGATGGAGGAGCCTGGTAGCTACAGTCCATGGGGTCACAAGGAGTTGGGACATGACTTAGTGACTACACAACAACACACACACACACACATATATATGTGTGTATTGACACAGGGTTCCTGCAACATATATGCCATGCTCTTGGCAAGTACACAAATCATAGAAGACAGGCTCTCCGTCCTTCAGATACATACACTACCTTAAGTGGGAGGAAACACACACGTGAACAGACTCAAAAGCCCCGGAAAGCAGCATTTAGTCTCATGATTGTCCACCCCCAGAGTACTTAAAGTCTAAAGCAGCCCAGTACCAAAGGATGCTGTGCACGGTCTGGGGTCAACAGTGGCCTTCCTGCCCATGGGGGTCCCCAAGACATAGGCTTGCCTGAAAACACACAGCGGCAGGAAGAGGAGAAACTGATGACAGAAGCCCTGGGGCTTCCGACTCTCTGTCTCTGGGGCCCCACCCAGCACCCTAAGAGCCACCCTCCGCCCACTGCCCCCAGCCTCCCCTCCTCCCACCACCCCAACCTAATTATGCGTGTTTACATTACAGTTACGTATAATTCTGCCATTTACATTCAGTTGCCGGCTTCTCTGTGTGCTCATAAAATATTAACACTGGAGGGCCGCTTGTTGCAGAAATGTTTATAATTTCTCTTCCCCATTATGGGCTTATTAATGATAATAATGCCGTTTCCCTGCTTAGGAGCTGGGGCTACGGAAAGGCAATCACTCACCGGAGCTGAAATATGACAGTGGGAAGTCGGATTCCGTTCCCTGCTCAGCATTTAATCTTAATAACATTTTATCTCAGACGACAAGTGTGTGTAATGTTGTTTAAAAGCCATGACTACATCGACACTCCATGTTCAGGGAAAAGGATGGGGGAGGGGCGGCCAGGCCTGACCTCCCCGCTTCGCTCCCCTCGTCCACCTCCTTTCCCTGCTGCTTTAGTCACAAGTTTCCTTTCCACCATCCCTGGCTCTCTGGGGTGGGTGTGAGACTCTCCCCTCAGTGAGTCAGGCTGCAGGGGGCTGCGGGGCACCTCCCTCCACCCAGCCCCTCCACGCCCCCCG
>NW_011495071.1:7106389-7115568 GCF_000754665.1 Bison bison bison
CCGGCATGAAAGGATTTTTTTCAACCTGTGAGAATGAAAAGTACTTACGAGGACATCAGCCTTTGAAAACACAACTACCTCAAATGGGCTCTATTAAAAATAAATAAGTCCATTTCGGCTGGAGAGCCGGGCCTGAGGGCGTGTTAAGTCTTTAAGCTGTGTTGCAGGGGGACACACACGCTCTCCCCATCCTGGGGCAAGGTTCCTAACGATACAGTCCTCGGGCGCCACTCCCTCAGCCTCGCCTCCATCTAGTCCCTGCTGCTTGGGGCACCTCCCTGACCCCCTTTCTCAGCCTTCTCTTCCCTTCGCTAAACCAGCCCCCTCTGTCTAATGCTTACTGTGACTGCCTCTGCCCCGCTTCTGCCCATCGCATCTGCCGCCCCCACCATCTCATCCCTTATTCTGGGGTACAGGAGGGTGCAGGCTGTTTCTCCTGTATTTCCCTCCTCTTTAGAGGGACACTAAGAGGAGGAAACTTTCAGAGAGGATGGATATGTTTGGCATGAACTGTGGTGATGGTTTCTCAGGAGCATATGTATCTCCAAATGCATTGTTGTACATATTATAAACATGTACAGCTTTTTGTCAATCATATCTCAATAAAGTGTTTTTTTTTTTTTAATAAAGGATCAATAGAAGGAAAGAGACTATAGGTATAAGTGGTGCAGTGTGCCTAGAACACATTGTCTCCTTCCCTCATTTCTAAGCCATCTACTAAAGTAACTTTATTCAGGGTTTCCCTGTGGTCTAGTGGTTAAGAATTCACCTGCCGATGCAGGGGACATGGGTTTGATCCCTGGTCTGGGAAGATCCCACATGCCAGGAAGCAACTAAGCCCACGCATGACTACTGAGCCTGAGCTCTAAAGCCAGAGAGCTACAGCTACTGAGCCCACAAGCCCAAACTACTGAAGCCCACGCACCTAGGACTCTGTCCATAGTGGACACTTAGGATTCTGTTCATAGGAGGTGCTCAGTGACTAAATGTTGGTTGGAATTTGAAACTAAAACTACCAGTTATCCTGGAGAACGGTGCTGGGCTGAGAAAGAGAAGAATTGTTTTTTCAAATCTAGCTTTTTTTTCCCCCCCCCATGGTGACTCTTCTCTGCTTCCCTGATAGAGGGTCATGCCTCCAGCCCACAGAGCTCATGATTTGTATGGATGTATTGCTGGACATGGAAACCCAGTTGAAATGTTTTCCCTAGTGGAACTAAAATCTGTGAGCCTCCAGCTCCCAAGTTCTGCTCTCTAGAGCTCACGGAGCCAGGGCTCCAGTTCTGAGCATCACACTTACAGAGGAATTTTGACAAACTGAGGTGGAAGCTCCACAGCCTCCGTTTTGGAATCTCACTTTCATCATTTCATAACAAGAATAGTCTTCGGCACCTGCCGTGGCTATTTTAGCAGTTAAGATGCCCTAAGATCCTCTTGTACTCAACTCAGACACATAGGTCTTTACTTTTGAACCTACATCAAGTCGAGTTTTCCCCAGCCCGTACTTATGGAATTGATTTTTTTGGAAACCTCGGCGCAAGACTTCCCATTTATTCCTGTTCAGTTTCGACTCCTTACTTTCAGCCCATCATTCCAGTCTGAAAGGTATTTCAGATCCCAATTCTGCAGTCCCACATGTCAGCCAGCCCTTCTGCATCTGTGTCATTCACTTATTTAAAAAAATTTTTTTATTTACTTGTTTAGTTGACTGTGCTGGGTCTTAGTCGTGGCCCTCGAAATCTTCGATCTTCCTTGCAGCACAGGGGATCGTTTTTAGTTGGGGCATGCAAACTCTTACCTGAGGCATGTGGGATCTAGTTCCCTGACCAGGGATTGAACCCAGGCCCCCTGTGTTGGGAGTGCAGAGTCTTAGTCACTGGACCGCCAGGGACGTCCCTCATTCACTTACTTCCAAAATATGCCTTCAGGGTTACACTCTGAAGTCTGATAAATTACTGAATGGGCAGACAGCATATCATCTGACATCTCCCATCAGGTAGACTTCAGCCAATGAGGAAGCTTTCTTTGGGCATGATTGCTCAGAAGGCCACAAACCAACAGACTCTAGGAAAAGTCTAGTATCAGCAGAGGCTCTGGAAATGGAAGAAATAGACCATGGGCCCCGTTCTGCTGTTAATAAGCTGTTTTTCTTTAGAAAAATGAGCCTTTTAGGGTCTCAGTTTCTTCATCTGCAATGTGAGTGGGTTAGATCGGATGGCTCCAAGTTCTATTCCAATGCAACACTTTAGTGGATCAATGACTATGCTGCAACCATGCTTCTCAGCCTTGCCCACAAGGAGCAGTGAAAGCTTCTGGCAAAAAGCCTTATTCAAACCAAGGTATCTTGTGGTTCCAAAGTTTTCTTCTCCTACCAGTCCAGCTTCCTTATGCAAACAGGAGATGAGTTTTTTTTTGACATGACTTGTTTTGACTGAACACAAGCTGGTTCTTCTCTAAAGGCAGTGTGGCTTCGTGTGGAAGGGAGGGGCTTCCCTCCCCCACACCATCATTTTTAGTCTCTATCTTTTCCCAGTTTTTGAAAATTATTCTATGATTCTATCTAGAGTCTCCTGGCACCTGTTCCATTTATGTGTCAAAACAAAAGAAAACTAACATTTAGAGGGTGCCTAAGATGTGCTACACGCCCATGCCACCTACTTTCACAGCAGAACTGGTCCCTGGGGAGGTCCCTGCAAGGTTCCTGCCCCATGTAGCCAAGGACAGGTACACTTGAACAACTCACCATAAAAATGGTGTGTGAGGTGTCTTGGTGGTGGTTTGAACTAAGTTTGAGGAGGAGGGAGCCATCCATTACTGTTGAAGAAAGCACGTTGCAACAGAGAGACCTTAATTGCCTGCTCTGTGATGCTGGCATGGATATATGTTTTCCTTCTATGTGGAGTTAATGTGAATGAAGGCTAAAGGTGCAGGTGGGTGGCAGGTGGGGTGTGTTGTGGAAGATGAGACCAGCACACGGGAGCCAGGTGGTAAGCAGCCTTGAATGCCTGTCAGGACTTGAACTTGAGCCTCTAGATGATCGGAAGACAGGGCATGTCCAGAGCAGAATGATAGACCTCATCTTAGAAAGCTCCTGGCAGCTGTGTGGTGGATGGACTAGAGGGGACAATGGCAGAAGCAAGACAATAAGCAGTCAAGGGAAATAGTATAAGGTCTTAGACCAGGGTGGTGACATCAGCAGGAATAAAGAGAAAGAAAGAGGGCCTACAGTTGCTTAGACAGTAGACTCAAGAGGACTTGGTTATCCATTAAGCTTAGCTGCTGCTGCTGCTGCTGCTAAGTCGCTTCAGTAGTGTCCGACCCTGTGTGACCCCATAGACGGCAGCCCACCAGGCTCCCCCGTCCCTGGGATTCTCCAGGCAAGGACACTGGAGTGGGTTGCCATTTCCTTCTCCAATGCATGAAAGTGAAAAGCGAAAGTGAAGTCGCTCAGTCGTGTCTGACTCTCTGCAACCCCATGGACTGCAGCCTACCAGGCTCCTCCGTCCATGGTATTTTCGAGGCAAGAGTACTGGAGAGAGTTGCCATTGCCTTCTCCAATTAGAGTTAGAGACGAGAGCAAGATATCGTCGGTGATGTCTTCCATGATTTCTAGCTTAAATGGTTTTGCTCACCAATCTCAGGAAGAAAGGAGCAAGAACAGATTCAAATGAGGGAGGTCATGAGTCCATTTTGAGACTCTGGGCATAGTGGGGCTGCAGATACAGGCCATGGTTAAAATCACCCAGAGGGCATGTGCAGAACAAGACAAGAGGCTAAGGACAGAGCCTGGGCAGAGACTGATGTGTGTGTGTTGCGGGGGTCGGGGTGGGGGACAAGGGAAGAAGAGCTGCTACAGATACACAAGGCATTGTGTAGAGGGAGCCAGGAGAGTGGTATCTGGCACACAAAGGAGCAAATCCCCAGGGCTACTTCCTGAGGGGTTACAGAGCTCCAGATCACTGATGCAATGAACATGAACTGGGGCAGACTCGGGAGATGGTGAGGGACAGGGAGGTCTGGCGTGCTGCAGTCCATAGGGCCAGAGAGTCAGACATGACTGGGCGATGGAGCAACAACAGCACAGAGCTCCAGAGGACAAGGACCACAAGAAGAGGCACTGGAAGAGCTGGTGGGGGTGACTGACCGACTTCTTTCATGGCTGGAGGATGGGGTAGCTGCAATGAACCCGGGTTACAATCCTGGCTTCACCACTTACCAGCCATGTCACCCTGGGTAAGCGGTGAACTCACTAAGCCTCAGTTTCATCAACTATAGAATGGGGATTATAACAAGATTTATGTCGTAGGCTGTTGTTAGGATTAAATATAATAGAGGTAAAGCACTTAGAATATACAATAGATGTTCAATAAGTGTTAGCCAAAAATTCAGAAATTTGGAGGTTTAGTTAAAAGGGTAATAGAAGAATAGCTTTAAAAAAAAGACTAAAAATCTTTCTTTCAATGAGAGGTTTTAAACATGGCTGAAAACAGGGGGAAAGGGAAAGTGAGGCTGGCAAGGTAATCTGTAATAATAAAGGAAGGTCCTAGATGAAACGGAAAGATACAAGCAGGAAATTTAGCCCAAGGTATGACCATTTCTCTTTTTCAGAAAAACAGAAGGTTTCCTTGGAGAGCACAGACAGAAGAGTTGAGGTGGTCCACACCTGAGGGGCTTTCTCATGTCAGTGAGGGTGTTTTCACTGAGGGCACAGCTGGCTTGGAGGGCTTCGCAGGCGGCACAGTGGTAAAGAAACTGCCTGCCAATGCATGAGATGCAAGAGACACAGGTTCGATCCTTGGAGAAAGAAATGGCAGCCCACTCCAGTATTCTTGCCTGGAAAATTCCATGGACAGAGGAGACTGGTGGACTACGGTCCATGGGGTCGCAGAGTCAGGCACGCATGCATGCAGAGCTGGCTTGGGGTACTGAGAGAGGGAAAGGCCTGGAATGGGGCTGAGAAGAATGAAGTAGGGATTGAAGACAAGAATTTCAAGGAGCACGGGGGGCACAGCTCAGACTGTAAACCATACATTTATAGCATGTTCTCTGAAGATTATTTACTAAGGAGAAATAGAAGTGAGAGAGTTCTGCCATTCTGGTTTCGATCACCCACCAATGACACCAGACGCAGAAGAAGCTACATCTGTTTTCTTAAAGCCCCCCAGGGTGGCTGTTGACTCCATCTCACACTGCCCCCACTGCCGAGCCTGGGAGCAGCTGGCGGGGGGGCAGGACCCATCTCCTCCCATCTGTGCCCCCTCCCTCAGTACAGAGCAGAGGCTCCCGAGCCTTTATGTAATTCCTTTCCTTTCAAAGTCGCCAGGATCCTCATGCCGGCTAAGAGTGTGCATCTCCTACAGTCAGAGCCACAAGCTTAATCCTCACTATTCAGCTCACTTTCAACACGTTAGTTTTCTGCTCAACACCATGGAAAAGGACATCTCACATGCTCGCCCATTAATAGTACAACCTCCCCTGTCATCGGAGGCAGCCGCTGGCATTTAAACAGCCTGAAAACCCTACCTCCTCCGCAGAAGCTTCAGGGACTAATACGGGAGCTAACATTTAACCAGAGCCTTCTATTTGCTAGGGACCTCCTTATGTACCCACCCCACAGACAGACTGCACTTAGCTTGACATCAGCTCCAGGGTTGTTAGCATCGTTGCCCTATTTTACCAGTGCTATACAGAAACATGGCAACCCACTCTAGTACTCTTGCCTGGAAAATCCCATGGATGGAGGGACCTGGTGGGCTGCAGTCCGTGGGGTCGCTAGGAGTCGGACACGACTGAGTGACTTCACTTTCACTTTTCACTTTCATGCACTGGAGAAGGAAATGGCAACCCACTCCAGTGTTCTTGCCTGGAGAATGCCAGGGACAGGGGAGCCTGGTGGGCTGCCGTCTCTGGGGTCGCAGAGAGTCAGAAACGACTGAAACGACTTAGCAGCAGCAGCAGCATACAGAAACAAAGGCTCAGAGAGGTATGATCGCTTGTCCAGAGTCACACAGCACTGGGTTGGCAGCACAGAGACCCGACTCTGGTTTGGCTGACTGTTGTTCCTCACATACCTTGCTGCCTGCCCCAGTGCAGCCCATCGTCTCCAAGGATCACCTCTGGCAGTCCTTCCTGGTTTCCAACCTGGGGTCAGGACTTTGATCCTGCTTTGTCATATATCCCAACTGCAACATACAGAGTAGAGCTCCTCACCCAAATCTGGGTTAATCTATTTATCTTTCTTCTCTTATCATAAATCACGACATCTTTTTCAAAAATTTTTATTGTGGTAAAAATATACATAAAATTTACCATCTTAACTATTTTAAGTGTACAGTTTAGTGGTATTGGTACATTTACATTGTTATGCAACTGTTACCACCACCCATCTCTAGAACCTTCTCATCTTCCCAAACTGAAACTCCATACTTTATGGAACAATAATTCCCTACTGCACTCCCCGACTTCTGGCAATTACCATTTTACTTTCCGTCTCCCTGAACTTGACTACTGGAAGAACCTCTTATATGTGGAATCACACTGTATTTGTCCTTTTGTGACTGGCTTATTTCACTGGGCATGATGTCTTCAAGATCCATCCATGTTGTAGTATGTGTCAGAATTGCCTTCTTTTGGGGGGCTGAATAATACTCCACTGCATGGATACATCACCTTTTTCTTTATCCATTCATCTGTTGTTGGACATTTGAGTTGCCGTCATCTTATGTCTACAGTGAATAATGCTGCTGTGAACACTGGTGTACAAACACCTCTTCAAGACCTTGTTTTTAATTCTTCTGGGTATATCCCCCAAAGTGGGACTCCTGGATCGTACGGTAATTCTATGTTTAACTTTCTGATGAACCACCATACTGTTTTTCACAACAGTCGCACTGTTTATATTCCCAACAATGATGCACAAGGGTTCGTAATTCTCTGCCTCCTCACCAATACTTATTTTCTCTTTTGCTGATAGCCGCCATTCTAATGGGTATGAAGTGGTATCTCAGTTTTGATTTGCGTTTCCCTAACGATTAATGATGTTGAGTGTCTTTTCAGTTGCTTACTAACCACTTTTATGTGTCCTCTGGAGATATGTCTATTCAACTCATTTTTTAATCTGGTTGCTTTAAACCATAACATAAAAAAAAATCCTGACCCTCTGCCCTCTGTATCTCCACACACATTCCCAGGACAGTTCATTGGCAGTGCTCTGAGGGAGCAAAAAGGAATTTCTCTGCCCCACCCCATCCGACTAGGTATGCCAGCACAGAACATTTATGTACAACACTGCACTTCTTTGGACTAAACCATTGAAAAGGTCCGTCAGTGTGTGAATGTTACCCTGAAGAGGTAATTTATCAAGTCACTATGACTGTGAAGAGGGCTGAGCACCGAAGAATTGATGCTTTTGAACTGTGGTGTTGGAGAAGACTCTTTAGAGTCTCTTGGACTGCAGGGAGATCCAGCCAGTCCATTCTGAAGGAGATCAGCCCTGGGATTTCTTTGGAAGGAATGATGCTAAGGCTGAAACTCCAGTACTTTGGCCACCTCATGCGAAGAGTTGACTCATTGGAAAAGACTCTGATGCTGGGAGGGATTGGGGGCAAGAGGAGAAGGGGATGACAGAGGATGAGATGGCTGGATGGCATCACTGAGTTGATGGACGTGAGTCTGAGTGAACTCCAGGAGTTGGTGATGGACAGGGAGGCCTGGCATGCTGCGATTCATGGGGTCACAAAGAGTCAGACACAACTGAGTGACTGATCTGATCTGATGACTCATTAACACTCTAGCTTAGATTCTTTAACCTGTGTAGCTACCTGGTCATCCATCAAGGAGAGGGCCACCAGACAGACAGCTCCTGACAGGTTGAAGGCAGGTCCTGGTAGAAAGGAGTGATGAATAAAGGAGAGGGACCAGACAGAAAGTGTCTGAGCAAACAGGGCAGGGGTCAGCCAAGGTGGCGGGGCGGCAGCCCCTGCCTTGGTGTGCAGAGTGTGGGGGGATTATTATGTAGGGAGCAGGCAGGAACACAGGTTCTGTCTCAAATGGGAAGACAAAAGTAAGGATGTGCTTAAGGGTTAATGTCTTTGGTCCAGGTGAGTGTATGAGAATTTTTTTTTAAATTGGAGGAAAATTGCTTTACAATGTTGTGTTGGTTTCTGCCATACATCAGTGTGAATCAGCCATAAGTATACATATGTCCCCTCCCTCTTGAATGTCCCTCCCACCTCTCTGCGGGAGCTTTTGTCTTTATCCCGGAGCACAGGTTAGGGAGTTGCAGTAAAAGGGGAGGAGTCAGAAGCCAGAAGGGAGAGGGTGTGGGAAAACAGGATGTTGCAGCCCTGGAGGATGCTGCTTGGACCTCCCTTGCAAGAAAAGTACCAAGGAGCCTCCCGCTGCCGCGCCTTCGCACCCAGCTCTGCTTTGACGCCAACACCGGCTCTCTCCAGGCTACTGTTAACCAGCAACGGATCTCAGTCCAGTTTCTAGAGATGGGCCATTCCCACCCAAACACAGGACTCCTGGCAGCAAGAGGGGACCTTGGCTGGAAGAGAGGAGCTTCGCTCGAGCATGAAGGAGAAACAGCCCCCTTCCCTGGCTGCAGGTTTCTCAAGCTGCTGTGCCCTCTAGGGCCCTTCTGCCCACTCCCCTCAATGTCCCTCGCTGTCCCTCTCTCCTCTCACTGGCTTCTCACCTGCTTCTGGACTGAAGGCTGTCCCCACGGACCTCTGCTCCCACTCCTTTTGGTATTTCACAGTGCTTTCTCCCAGTACACTGGCTGTACATCTAATTCCATCTGACATCTGCTTCTTAGAGGATGCAAACAGACACAGAAACCACCAAACACCCCTCCCCACCCCCACACTACACACACACACACACACACACACACACACACACACACCCCTACGGACATTACAGCCAGACCTTGGGTTTCCATGTCCCCAGACCCTGAGATGGGCAAGTCCAATATGAAGGGTGGGGAGAAGAGACCCCTATGATCATTTATCCATTTGATAATCAGTAAGTGTTCAGTTCAGTTCAGTTCAGTTGCTCAGTTGTCTCCCATTCTTTGTGACCCCACGGACTGCAGCATGCCAGGCCTCCCCGCCATCACCAACTCCCGGAGTTTACTCAAACTCATGTCCATTGAGTCGGTGATGCCATCCAACCATCTC
>NW_011495071.1:7115668-7116286 GCF_000754665.1 Bison bison bison
TACTACTTTGTGCTCTCACCTACACCTCTGACTTTTCGGGGGGCTGTCCCCCACCACCTCTTTTGGAGAAGGAGTTAACTTAGAGCTCCAGTTAATAAAAACTCCTGGGTGTGACAAGAGTGTTTTAACCTACAAACTTCTCTGAAGGTTCTCTAGCCTGCCTGACAGGCTTGTCCGGCCACATGTGATTGCTCACAGCCTCCCAACCGTGAGAGGCACGAGATGCTTTAAACCTTCTAAAAACAGGTTCCTTAGAAAAGTTAGAAAACCATTAGTATAAGTATAGTGGGCTGATTAGAAATTGTATTGGTGAAGGGTTTTTCATTTGTTGAGCCAATGTTTGTTGCTAAGTCTCCACATCCCTTGCCCTTACACACATTAATGAATATATAGAAGAAATAAGTATTAACCTTTGATATTAATCACGTTAGACCTTAGGCTAAGTAAATTCTTTCCTTAATTCAAACCCAATACACCCTCACCCTATAGGAATGTAACTTTATCTGGTACCTTCAGAAGGTGGAGTCTTTTTTAGGAATAATCACCCCTGGAGAAATAAGTGTCCTGGTTGACTGACCACTGTCACAAGGAGAGAGTCATAAATTGTCAGCAGGCCCC
>NW_011495071.1:7116386-7116775 GCF_000754665.1 Bison bison bison
ACACCCCTCCCCACCCCCACACTACACACACACACACACACACACACACACACACACACGTCCCACCTGGTTTTCCCAAACAGTAAATCCCCTACATACAAATGAGTTCTGTTCTGAGGACAGGTGTAAGTCCAATTTGTTCGTAAGTCCAACAAAGTTAGCCTAGGTACCCAACTAACACAATCAGCTATATCATACTGTACTGTAATAGGTGTATAATACTTTCCATGCAAATAACACATAAAAAAACAAACACAAGTGCGGGGAGCCGCCAGGAGGACCTCCACCTGTGGCAAAGGTCATGAGGAAGGAGGCTCGACATATGCAAAGGCGGGATCGAGCCTCAGGAGTCCCCCTGGAAATCCTTGAGCATCTACCCCCATAACCAG
>NW_011495071.1:7116875-7130409 GCF_000754665.1 Bison bison bison
CTGGTACCTTCAGAAGGTGGAGTCTTTTTTAAGAATAATCACCCCTGGAGAAATAAGTGTCCTGGTTGACTGACCACTGTCACAAGGAGAGAGTCATAAATTGTCAGCAGGCCCCCTGGCCAGAAGATGATGTAACACCCCTAAGACCTCTGTATACATTTGTATGAAGCACCTGACTTTGATAAAAGTCAGGACTGCTGACCCCGCGTGACTTTTGTATAACATCTCAGTGTATAAAAGTAGACCATGGAAAATAAAGAATTGGGATCAGTTTCTCGAAATACTGGTCTCCCCATGTCGCTCTCTCTCTCAAACTCTGGCTGAGTCTCCATCTGGAGTGCGGAACCCACCAAGCTTACTAATTATGCCTGGGCTTCTAAGATCCGACTGGGGAGGCCTCAGTGTCTCCTCTCCTTCAGGAGAACGGAAGGATGCCTGCGGCCTACGTAAGTGGTGCAAACTTCTTGTCTTGAAGTTTTATTGGTCTCCCGCGTAAACCAAGCTACTCAGCCTCTTTTCTCCACTGAAATTTTCCTACTGAGCTATCCTCATTCTATTACTCTTTACATCTCTAATTAATATCTAATTGAAGCTATTGTATCCTGATCCTCACCGACGCCATCCCCGCTTCAAACTCCCTGGATCAGCTGAGGCTGGACCTCGGCACACAAGAAATGAAGAAAACATTTTTATTCTTATAGTATAGTACCTTGAAAAGTGCAATAGTACCAGCTACATCACCGCCACTTTCACACTTGCTTCTGGGCTTGAAATAAAGACACTGTACTATTGTACTCTACGCAGCACTGGACAAAGTACACATAAGCGCAGACATTGCAGAGGATGCACACACGTGACAATGTACACCAGACATGTGGACTAACTTACGAAGCTGGACATGCTAACGCACGTCTGCATCTCTGAAAGGTCCCGACTTGAAGGTTCATATATAGAGGACTTACTGTAAAACCCACTTCCCTTCTGGGCTTGATCTCACCCTCACTTCTAGAGGCTGAATGGTAGTCAAAACAAAGGTGGCCTTAGTTTACAGACAGCGGAGAGCTAGCAACAGAAGGTGCAAAGGCGTGCACGGACCATTCCGTTCATTCTTCAGTGAGCAGGACGGCACAGAATAAGGAGACCTACCTCTTGGGTGCTGTCCTTCTCCTGCTGGGAACTCATGAGTTGAGCGGAGGGTAATTCAGAAACCTGACTGTATTCAACTCTGAATCCACAGGGCCTTGGACAGTGCCTGGCTTCTGCTCAATAGATATTTAAAGAATGAATGAGTTTATTCATCATAATAGTGCTCTAAAATTTCCTCAGATCTTCCCCAAATGAAATCTCTCATTTCATTTTCTACGCTGGGCAAAGACCGTCTTGAAGATGCTAAACTGAGGTCCAGAGAAGTTGAAGAAGTGGACCACAGCCTCGAGGCACTTTCTATCAGATTAGACCACCCTATTTCCTGTTCCTCCTTCATGCCCAGAAAAACACTTTGGTCCAGAGCCCCCCAGACAGCAATGCATAGCCCTCGCTCCCCTTCCCCCTTGTGACATCCCAGCCAATTCCAGCCCACACCCAGAGAAGCAGCGGCTCAGAGCACAAGGCCAGAATGAGGTCCAAAATAGCGTGTGTGAGGCCAACTGGCAACTGGCTGATCTGCAATATCCTAGGACGTATCTGAAGGGCAGCGGTCAAGTGAGGAGAAGCAAGGAGCACACACTCCCCAATAGGGCTGACCACGTGATCGAGGTGAATTCTTGCCAGACTTGGTCCCACCTGAGCAGTGCCACATCGGATGCCGGGGCCCCCCGCTCCAGCCGGCCAGAAGCAGAGCAGCCCTTCCTACAACGTTCTCACCATCGGTGCAGCCCCAGATTGCCATTAGGGACACAGCCATTCAGCGTTCACCGCCAGTACTTAAACCACATCAGGTCCTGCCTTCTGAGACACAGCAGGATTGGCTTTAGTTTTACTTTTAAGTGAGACAAAACGAAGACGAGAGAAGCGACTTGGGGGTAACATGTGCTTGCCAAGTGGTAACATCACTCTGGGTGGGATCGTCCCCTGGAGAATAAACCACCACCAGAGACAAACAGGCTTTGATAACCTGCTTATGGTCAATTAAAAATCCCAATTAACACTTCTGAAAAGTAGTTCAATATTTGCCACCGAACTCAAGATGAGGTGCCTCCGGTGGCAGGTGGGAGGCGAGGAGGAGGAAGAGATGGCTGCTCTCTGGGGAAGAGCCACCCCCCTCCCACCTGGGACTGTCGAAAAAGGGACCCGTCAGCAAAGCCAGAGGGGGTGGGGGATGGGCAGCCTTCTTCTCCATCCTTCTAGCTTCCAAACGCTTGTTCCTGCATCTTTAAACAAAAATGCCACCTTAGGCACCCAGTCCTGCCATCTGGACACAGAGCTCTGCCATCCCGCTCTGGCATCACTCTGTTGCTTCAGCTCTGGGCTCAGGTCTTCACCCCCTACTCTGAGGCCTGAACATCCTAGGGATGTCACAGGACGTGCCTCCTAACTCCCAGGGCATTCAGCCCACCCTAACCGTCTGGAAGGCAAACAGCGTGGCACTGGGCAGGGTAAACATACCTTGCCTCAAAGCTGTGATTACTGCTCCATGGTTCCTGCGCCGGTCTTCCCCTCCCTCGTGCCCACACCCCCCAGTGACACAGTGCCAAGGTCTTGGCTACCTTCTCTGCCCCAGAGCCTGCCTCTCCGCCTGGGGCAGGCCCTTGTCACTTCTTTGCCAGCTTGCCTCTTGTCTGTCTGGCTCCCCAGTCGACCCTCCTTGCTGCTGCCAGAATGATCTTTCTAGAATAACAACAGGATCATCTTAATGCCCTCATTTGAAACAATTCAACAGCCCCCATTGCTTTTAGGAAAAGTTCAGAGTCTTTGCTCAGTCCTGGAACATCTCTCCTGACCTTGGCTGGCCCCTCTGCCCTCCTTCTTAACCTAATTGCCCTCTATGTACTGGCCACTGGGGTCTCCTCCTAGAGCATGCTATCTTCCTGTGGGATCTTCCCTCTGCCAGAATTGCCCTTTCCCCTCTTCTTCAGCTAGCAAACACCGACTCTCTATAGCTGAAGCTTCACCTCCTCCAGGAAGCCTTCCCTGACTGCTTCTCCTCCAGTTTGATTCAGAGCCTCATGAGTCCACTGTGTTTACTTGTCCTCTTCACAGAAATTCCCGTTCCGCACCATCAAGACTGATTTATTCTTCCTTGAAGCTTTCTCAAAAACAAGGATTATATCTTATTCACATCATACTTCCTGGCACATAAGTATTTATGTTTATTGCATGAATGGATGAACAAATATTTAATACAACTTTATAAAAACTGTGTAATTATCAAGTTTTTGTGACTCAAACAGTGTTTCCCATTGAGCTTCATTATTAATATCAGAAGTGCTTTATTTTCACTTCCAATTTTTAAGATACCAACAGTGGTTCTAACTCTTTATGTATCTTCCCCCAGAATCTCTGTCAGGGATAACTCAAGCCCAGAACCATCTAGTAGATAGTTAAAGGATGCTTGTAGTTAAGCATCAATGTAAAATAGATTTTTCTGGAATGCACATAAGTAAGTAAATCTCGCTCAGTCGTGTCCGACTCTTTGCGACCCCATGGACTGTAGCCTACCAAGCTCCCCCGTCCATGGGATTTTCCAGGCAAGAATACTGGAGTGGGTTGCTATTTCCTTCTCCAGCACATAACCACCTCCTAATTTATCTACCTGGTGAATATGAATTCGGAGGTTTCCTTAAATTAGCAGAGCCAACTTGCAGTTTCCTGGAAAATGTGATTGCATCTGTGGCTCATCCCACAAAGACGCAGGTAAGGGAGCTCAGAGAAAGTGCAGCAGCCAGTGGTGAGCACAAAGTATGGGGAAAGGAGGCGGGAGCCTGCAGAGAATTCAGGGCTGCTCAGCAACCCCCTTATGCAAACCAGCAATTTTGAAGGAATATAGCTTGGAGCTCAGGCCTCCAACTCTCTATCACCCCAGGGCTATTTCATCTCAAGATGAGCCTGCCTGTCTTCACCACCCACTTAATGCTCTAAGGGGGATCTGCAAAGATATTTCTTGTTCTCCATCCCATTGGATCATTTCGTCTGCAATTCAGAGAACCACCTATTCCACACTGTGATCCCTGCCTGCAGCCGTCTCTCCTTCCCAGACGCTGGATTCTGACCTGAGAGACTTTGTTTACTCACCCCTGGTGGCAAATACTGACACTGAAAGCAACTCTGCTTCTGTGGTTGCTAGTTTTCTGGTCCCAGGAAACCTTGGTTCCCAAGTGACAACTACATTTTAGGCCCATTAGCGAGCCTACCACCAAAACACAAAATATAAATCTCTCTTCTACTCCTGACCTTTTCTAATCCCTGGAAATCAAGGTTTCTTCTTCGGTCGCCAGCCTTACTCCACCCAGAATCTTCTCTCTCTAAAGGCAGCTGAGTGGAAGTGGAAGCCAACCTGTTACCCTAGGAGATGGTAGGTGCCCTGAAGGTAGTAACTTTACTGGATGGTCTATAGGCCTGGCCTGGAATCTATACCTAGAGGCAGCCCAATAAATGATGGGGGTAGAGAGAAATGATGACGACGACAGTGATGATAACAACAGCTGTTACCACTACCCCCGCCCCATCCCTTCCCCGCGTCATAGGACACGTCAGCTGCTGGTTCAGTTCAGTTGCTCGGTCATTTTGGACTCTGTGACTGCACAGACTGCAGCAGGTCAGGCTTCCCCTGTGCTAAATTCTTCACTTGTATTACCTGGGTTAATTCTTACAAGAATTATTATGCCCATTTATAGATGAGGAAACTAAGCTTTAGGAGGTTAAACAACTTGTCTAGGATCACACAGCAGACCTCAAGCTTCTTGCTCCTCACTCCTACAAAGAAAGAAAAATGAGGAAGAGGGAGAAAAAAGAAAGGATAGAAAAAGGAAGTGACAGAGGGAGTAAGTGGGGAGGAAGGGAGGAAGGATTTCTAAATAGGCTGACCTGAAGCAAACCAGAGAAGACGATGATAATGAAATTTACTAAAAAAAAAAAAAAGATAAAGACTTAATTATCATTCCTCAGACTTACTCCCTGAAAACCTCAAAGCGCCCTCACCATCTCTTCCTTTTTCTTCCTACAACCCAACAAGGTGGGTCAGAGTATCTGCCAGTCTCTCTGCTCCTTTCATCCTCTTCGGCCCCCATCCCTACCTTCACCCCCTCCCACACCATACACACTTAAAAAAAATCTGTTTAGACTGATGGCAAAATTGATGTCCGGAAAAGTCTTCTGGTTAAAACTCAAACATCCCCAGCCCAGACGTCACAGGCCAGGCCAGGCAGCTTGGCGGAGACCCCGAGAGCTGGACGAGGGGCTGGGCTTTCTTATACTTTTTCTTCCTGCTGGTGCCTGGGCTGGGAGTCCCAGAGATGAGAACATATGTTCTCTTGTTTTGCTCCAGCCAAAGGGAAAAGGTAGATGTCACGCACACCCACACCCCAGGAACAACGCGAGTATTAATAACGGTTTGAATTGTACACGAGTCTCAGCATATTCCTCTGTGATGCCTCAAAAGCCATTTATTTTGGTACCTCATTGTGGGGATGGTACTGGCGGCCGAGCCAGGCTGCTGGTGACTAACAGAGAGCTCTTCATTCAGGGGAACGCTGGAAAAGCGCTTCCGCTTCCCCGTGTGCATTAGGTGGGTGGTGAAGGCAGTGAGCTAAGTAGAGCGCTGTCAAGGTCTGTCTGTGCGCCCCGGATGTGTGTGCGGCGTGCCAACCTCCGTACCCACACCATGGGAGGGAAGTCTGGGGGCGGGGGAGAGGTGGAGAATGCAGATAACCCCCTACAATGCATAACCTAAAAATAGTGTGCGCTTGCCTTTGACTGGCAGTCTATGAGTTCCCCCCGCAGCAGAATCATCTTTCTCATTTTATTTTGCTTCAGCTGTTATTAAAATGAGTTTGCATTCTCAGAGAAGATGGCAACAGAAGCCAGGTTTATGCTGGTTTTTTTGTTTTTTGGTGGCTAAGTCGTGTCCAACTTTTTGCGACCTCACGGACTGTGGCCCGCCACGCTCCTCTGTCCTTGGAATTCTCCAGGCAAGGATACTGGAGTGGGTTACCATTTCCTTCTCCAGGGGATCTTCCTGACCCAGGGATTGAACTCAGGTTTCCCGCATTGGCAGGCACTTTCTTTACCAACTCTTTCTTGAGCCACCAGGGATTAGATTTGTGTTTGGGAGAGGGTGGGATGCAGGTAAATCCAACCTGAGAGTCTAAATTTGTCTTGGGCACTCCTAATCCAAAGGCAATTCACTTTAAGTAGCGATGTTGTTTTCCTTTTAAGATTATTTCAAATACTTAAGTTTTGTTAGAAACGAGACACTTCTACTGGAGAAGGCAATGGCACCCCACTCCAGTACTCTTGCCTGGAAAATCCCATGGACGGAGGAGCCTGGTAGGCTGCAATCCATAGGGTCGCTAAGAGTCAGGCATGACTGAGCGACTTCACTTTCACTTTTCACTTTCATGCATTGGAGAAGGAAATGGCAACCCACTCCAGTATTCTTGCCTGGGGAATCCCAGGGACAGAGGAGCCTGGTGGGCTGCCGTCTATGGGGTCGCACAGAGTCGGACACGACTGAGCGATTTAGCAGCAGCAGACACTTCTACCCTCCAGAGACATGCTAAAATTCCTCTAAATTTTGGAATGCTAAATTTTTACTCTGCTAAAAATTCCTCTTCTCACTGCCACCCTCTATCATGATTAACATATGTTCTGTACAGTGATACCCTCTGTGATAAACAAGGGACTTCTTCATGGCTCCAAGTAATCCTGGGAGCAGCTTGGAATTATCTCCAGTTAGGAGTGGAAAAATGGAGACTCAAAGAGCTGGGCAAGGATCCAGATCACCTCAACCACATGGCTTATCCATCCACCTGTCTTTAAGCAGAATGATAACTAAATAATCCCACACAGGTGAATGTCTTATTACTTCCACCCACCTCCTCCCAGAGTCTCAGAATGTTTTGTCTCGTTAGTAGTGAAGTTTGGAATTCTAAATTCCCATGTGTTCAGTAGTGGGGGAGGTGGAAAGCAGGCAAGGAAGGGAAGCATGACCTTAGTTCAGTGCTTAATCTCTCTGAGCCTCAACTTTCTCATCTGTACAATGGGGATGGAATATGTCCCACGCAGGGTGATGTGCTTAGTACTCTGCCTGGCATGGAAGAGTTGTGCTTATGAGTGCAACTTACCCTCACTCTCTGCTAGTGAACTTGGGTAGGCAGAGTAAGCTCAGAATGTATGCCCCTTCCTCCATCTCACTGGTCCTGATAGAGTTGGAAGCATGAGGGTATCTTGGCCCAGTTGGCATTATTTGGAGAGGCCACTAGGAATGAAGGATTCTCCATCAACCACTGAGTCCCCCTTTCCTCATGAGGATCCAGACTTCTCCCTGCCGGCTATGGACACCAAAATCACCCTTCTCCAGCAGGCTCACCTTTTATCTTCCAACTGACATGAGCAGCCTCTGCTAGTGGGAGGTTTGCCTGGGTTTTAATTTTATTTGTTGGCTTCAAATCAGCCTCTGTCTCACACAGGGAGAAACTAAAGCTTACAGGCAGATAGAGATCAGAGTTCAGATCACTCCTAACTCTCCTGCAACTCAGTGCGGGCCTATTCCCAGAGAGGAAAGCAATAAGAGCTCAGTGTTTAGTTTAGATAATCCAGCAGGATTAAGGGCTAGAACAGGGGTGTAAGCAGAAAGACCCTCTGCACGGCGAATCCCTTTATCACACACGTTCTGGGCCAGACTGACTTTTCCTGGTGAACTGAGCCAGGAGGGTGGCAGCTGTCCACGGAGGCAGATGCATTTGTGCAAATACTTGTGTGTCTGAGCAAACTCTCTCATCTGCATACACACGAGTAGTGGGACTGGAGGCAGGAGGCCTTGTGTCTGGCCCCACTTTGACCACTAGTACATTGCATGCATGCTCAGTTGGATCCAACTCTTCATAACCCCATGGACTGTGGCCCGCCAGGTTCCTCTGTCCATGGGATTTCCCAGGAAAGAATACTGGAGTGGGTTGCCATTCTCTTCTCCAGGAGATCTTCCCGGCCCAGGGATCTGCATTTCCTGCATCTCCTGCATTAGCAGGAGGATTCTTTACTGCTGTGCCACTTGGGAAGCGGGGAATCCCTTAATTCAGCTTTCCCAAACTCCCTCAACTATAAATACCACTTGGGTCTGTTACTTTAAAGTGTGGATTCTTGGAGTCTTCACAGAATTACTGATTAGAATCAAATCCCACAGTATCTCAAGGAGTTCATAAACCATAGGCTGACAGTCCTGGTTCTTAACTTTTGTTTTCTCCTTTTCAAAATAAAGGGGGAAATCAAAGGCCTTCTGAAGCAACATCATGAGCAAGTCACATGTGGAAATATATCGTTGCAAATAGACCTGGATTCATGTACGCATGGACGCACATGTTCATGGGTGCAAACAGAATCTAGTTCTCTTCTTGCTCCAACATGTAGTATTGCTTGGCTTTGGATGGGCTTCCAGTGGTGACTAGGGGGTTCTGAAGTTACCTATAAAGCCTGTACTTTGTGACAGTCAAGGTTCCAGGTCCACAACATGATTGACCCTCAGCCCAGCAGGTGTGTGATAACAGGCAAGTGGAAGCTTGTGATGGAGAACACTATTTAGGGGCAGTCACTTCCCTGCCTAGAGTCAGCTGAAATCTCAAGTGATTAAACACCACCTTTTCAAAGCTAGGAAAATGGTGGAACCAGATTCCTGGATTCTAGAGGAAAGAAGAGAGGAGAAAGTGAATGACCTTGGCGATCTCTCCTCTCCGCTCCTCCATCCGCTTCCCAAAGGAACTGCCTCCCAAGCTAGTCTTCCAGTTGTCTTCCCAAGCCAGCACACTTAGGCCACTTCCAGGCACATCAAAATGCAGGCGGAAGCAGATGTCTGAGCTGTCTAAAGGCAGGTAGACCAGATGCTTCTAAAGCAGTATCATGAGGCTATCTTTCAAGTCTCAAGGAGTGGGCTTGAGTACCCTCTCCATCCCTGAGAGGTTCAAGCAGAGACTTGAATAGACTTACCTTGAGTGGACTTACCAAGAGGTGAAGACACAGGACGGATTAGGGTGATGGTGAACTTGAGAACTGTGAGCTGCACAGGACAAACTACGTCTCCTGTATATCCTGCCCCTGCTCTATGCCCTCCGCTTCTGGCTCCCATGAACAGGACAGCGTGACACCCAGTATTCCACACTAACTGTGCAGAATCAATGAGACTCACAGTTGGAAGGGACTTCAAACCTGTCCAATTTAATCCCAACACATAAAGCTACAGCTGTGTCATGCCATCCCCATCCCCATCAGGGAAGTGCCTCCCTTTGCTGGATCACCTGTAGGGACAAGAAACTCACCAGTTGCAAAGACACCAAATCTCTTTGGGGAGCTCTGCTGTAAAGTGGACTTGATGTCAAACCTCAAACTATCTTAGTTGGGTTAGATTCTCCTGCTCTTCTCAAACCAATTAAATTCTGTTTGACTTTGGGCAGGTTTCCTAAGCTTCTCTCAGCTTCAATATCCCTTTCTGTAAAGTGGGGATAATAGTAATACTTAATTCAAAGGACTGCTATGGTGAGTGTTGCGTGTGACTCACATGAAATAGTAAATATACAGTGCCTGGCACACAGTAAACCTTCAAAAAATGTTAGAGGTTAACATTTTGTTTTTGAGGAATTGATATGTTCCTTTGCACCTGAGGCATTCCTGATATTTTCATTTTCAGAAGGGATATGCACTGTCTCAAGAGTCGGTGTTCTCAGGCACTCAGGAGACATGGGAAGGGTGTGTGTCAGACGTGGCACATGGCATCGGCCAGAGCAACACTGGTCCATCAGGGCCCCAAAGTCCTGCTGGAGGCCTGGAGAGCCCCCAAGGAGCATGCCACTCTACCCATCCCCCAGGTCTTCTCTTCCTTCTCACAATAGGGACCTAGACACCTAGCAGAGTGTGAGCTGGGCGTGCGTAGGGGTGCAGGCTCCTAGAATGCACCATCCAGTAAATCATCCTGATTTCCTTCAAGCCAGAGTCCTAGCCCAGAATCAGCCTATCAGAGTCGGAGACACTCCTTCAAGTGCACTCACTAGCTGTTTGATATGGGCAGGAAGTCTAAACTCTCTGAGCTTCAGTTTCCTCCTCTGTGAAATGAGGATATTGATAAAATTCAGCTCATGGACTCTGAATTCCAGAATAAACTGAAATGAGGTACTTGAATTATGCCAAACTTGGTACCTTACTAAAGGACTTCAGATACAGCCTAGTATTGATCTGTGGTCCAGTAAGCTATTAACCATTGTAAAACAGATGCTACTTGTCTTAATCTGCTTGGGCTGCCATAACAAAATACCACAGGCTGGGTGGTCTAAATCTCAGAAACTTGTTTTCTCATGGTTTTGGAGACTGGAGTTCAAGATCTAGGTGCCAGTAGGTTCAGGGTCTGGTGAGGGTGGTCTTCCTGGGTTGATGGAAATCAAGGAGATGGCTGCTTTCTTCCTCATGTGGCAGAGAGAGGAGTGAGCAATTTTCTGGGCCTCTTCTTATAAGGTCACTAGTCCTATTGAATGAGGGTCCCATCCTTATGACCTCATTTAACCTTAATTATTTCCTTAGAAGTTCCCTCTTCAAATACAGTCAGGTGGAGTGGGTGTGCAGAGCTTCAATATATGAATTTGGTGGGGAGGGGCAGGGGAACATTCAGTCCAAAAAACTAATCAGAAGGGGTTTTTAAGTGGCTATTTATTTCAACAAACTTCATGAAGAAGGAGATGGCTGCATGATCACAGCGACTACTCCCTTCCCACTAGCCTCTTCTTTCTCAGTTCACTGGCTCTGGAGTAAGGCTTCATAAAGGAGAAGCCAGTAGGTCACCATCTTCAAGCAACAAGTGTTTCTGGATCCCTCTGCTTCAGCAGCAGTTGTGAGAAAGGTGAGACCCTCCAGTGAGCTGGTCCAGGCATGGGACCCCCATGAGTCAATCCCCAAAGGTGACGATGACAGTGGGACAGACCCAGACCAAAGGAGCAGGGAGCCGGCTCCGTGCCTCTGCTCCCTGGCCAGGCCTTCTTGGTGATACACACAGAATAATCGCTGGACTTGACCCAGCCTCGGTGCAGTCCTGCCCTTGGTGCAAGGATGGCTGTCCCTCCTACAAGGGACAGAGTGGAGAAGGCACACCCTGCTGACAGATGACTCTTGTGATGGCCCGGGATCTGCATTTCCTTTGCTTCCTCTAACACTGCCTTGTTTACTACATGGATATTTCACCTCCCAGATTCATCTTGGGATCACCGTTAAAGAATCACAAAAATCTATGTTGCAATTCCAGATTAATTAAAGCTGTAAACCGGGCGAGTGACTGTAAGTCATATTCCCCACTTCTTTGCACCCTCTCAAAAATCATATCATTTTATGATACTCTCCCTAAAAATGATTTTATTCCCCCAAATCTTCCTTTAGCCAGAAAGTAGCCTTCCTTGGACTTGGTGATCCTCCAGTCAAGGCTTCTTAGCTGTCCACAGTGGGATATGACATACTTTTGGGGCAAAGAACCCCTTCCCCCAACATTAGCAATCCAAAATGCATCCAGCACAATCCTGAGACTAGAACCAGTGAAGCAGACTCCTGGTTTCAAGCCCAGCTCTGCCCTCTCCAAGCTGTGAGACTTAACCTCTCCATGACTCAGTTTCCCCACCTGTCAAATGGGGATAATTATGAAATGCATTTTGTAAAGCACTTAGAAATTCAGTAAATAGTCGCTGTTAATGTCGGCTGAGCCCATTAGCTGCATGGGGCCCGTGAACAACACCATCGATACAGTAGCATCCTTGGCCTCTATGAGCCGACAATCTAATTGGGAAATGGAACATACTCAAAAGAAAGAACGTGTCAAGTTCTGACCCACATGGTATCTGTCACTAGCTCAGTGAGTGAGGGCTGTTCTCCATCTACATCCACCCCTGCTCCCAAGATGCACAGATTCTTAGAGAAGTGTATCCAGTGCCTCCAGCTTTGCTGCTCCTGCCTTCTCTAGAGAAAACTAGGAAAATTGAGTGCACCCTTGACTGACCGCAGAGGAGCCCTCCAGGATGGCATTCTTGAACAGACTTTTTTCTTTGGGTATCAAAGTCGTGGTTATGATTTCTGCCTTGTGGGGCAGGCTGAGCTCAATCAAAAGCAAAGAAAAATGATGTTGGAAGAAGTTATGGCTGCTCTGCTTTGTGCCACCCTCCTTTCTTTTTGAAATTAAGATGTGAACCCCACAACCCTCAAAAATGTGCTCTGAGTACCCATTGATGCACCCATTTCACAGAAGAGAAAAACTGATGGGCAGAATAGCTTACTGAAGTCCCTGCATGGAACCAGTGTGCAGCTTGCTAAAATAACTCAGGATCTCACAGAGCAAGCCAGCCTGGGTGAAGGTCCAGGACAGTTCTTGTACTCATCACCCCTTTCTCCCTGCCCCAGCTTCTCCTAAAACCAGGTTTAGGAGTCCCCTTCCTTCTATTCAGAGATTTCCAGGTGGTACAGTGGTAAAGAATCCACCTGCCAATGGAGACGTAGGAGACACGAGTTTGATCCCTGGGTCGAGAAAAGGAAACAGCAATCCATTCCAGTATTCTTGCCTGGGAAATCCCATGGACAGAGGAGCCTGATGGGCTACAGTCCACATGGTGGCAAAGAGTCAGGAATGACTTAGCAACTGAGCACATACACACACACACCCTTCTATCCACCAGGAACAGGTCTCTAATCTCTGGCACAGATAACTCCAGGGACAACACCCATGTTATCTGGAGGCTTCTAAATTCAAACATCTGCAATTCCAGGCTCAAGAAAGAAGATTCGATTCTGCAGTTTTTGGTTTTTTTTTCATCTCCATCACCTTAACAATTGCATCTCCGGATTGTTCAATTCCACAGTGAAGCCGCTTCTGCTTACTACTGGCCTATCATTAGCTAGGATTAAGATTCATTTCAAATAAGAGGGTTTTTTTCCCTCCCCATCACCCCCTTTTCATTTCCAAACTAATTTGCATTACAAAAAATTAAACAAAAGCAGCTTTTTGAATCTCCACTCATTACTCCCATTACATTTGTTAACATCATTATCCTCAACTGAAGATGGCAACTATTATCAAATGTTGTAGTGCTTTTGTGGACTTCTTGCTATATTAGTTTAGAAAATTGCTTTAATGCATATGCTTTTAGAGGTTTAAAATCTACCATGGCATTATGAGCTATATAATGCTGTACATTTTTAATCTAATAGTGCATTTATTTTATTTCATTTTTTGAAAGCATGTTGCACTGAAATAAAATGTATACCTATGGTATGGAAAAATACAGATGCAATTGGGAAAATGCAGAACTAGGCTCCTGACTGGCAGGCCCTCTCCCACTCCCTTCTTAGCCTGGAGGAAAAAAAAAAA
>NW_011495071.1:7130509-7138378 GCF_000754665.1 Bison bison bison
TACACTTCTCCTGAAACCCAAGCCTGAGGCCCTAATGGGTGTGATGAGTGTGATGGTGGGGGGGAGGGGGAGGAGGGGGTGAGGTGGGTGCTCAGTGACCCAGTGACGGGGAAGGAAACCGGTCCATTTGGGGCTGTAAGCAAAAGCAAGCTCCTGCTATTCATTAACAGAGAAAAGCAGTTTCAGGGGCAATTACCAAATTTCTATATTCATAGAAATCCAGTTTCCCTGGAGAGAAAGGCTCAGGTTGGAACATTTATGAAGTGCTGGTTTCTTATGGAAATAAGAATTTTTGGTAATTACACAGGAGCTGCTCTTTATCTGCTTCTGCATTTTAATGATGGAGAGTGGTATTTTGTTAGTTTCTTTACTACTATTATTAAAGCACATGCAGACCCATAGCATCCTTGCTGGTATCCCAGGGATCCATTCATCCTAATAGCCAAGAATGAGCTTCTGCCACCTTGCTCAATCACGCTCAATCACACTGCTCACCAAACCAGAGAAGAGATGGAATGAGAGACACCGTGATCATGGCTCCATGCTCTGGGCTGGCGGCTCAGCACCTCCAATGTATCCTCGGGTTCCTCCTGTCTTCTCCCTGACTCACCCCTCCCTGCACCCAGCTCCCATCTTGGGCTGTGTGGAGTGTGCTCATCACTCAGGGAGTCATTTGTAGGATAAAGAGGTTAAATATGAAAGATTCTGTTGCTTACATGCCTTTCTGCAGCAAACACCTGACCCAAGACTCAGAAACATGATTGATGAAGCCTCCCTAGAGCAGGGCTTACACAAGTCCCCCTGCCTCAGTCTCCCCATGGTTCCTTTCCCTTCTGCTCCCAATGCTCTGCTGATAGTCTGACCCTATCCCTAATCAGTCTCTGGGAGACCCATGCCAGACTCCTCCCTCCCCCTGCCCAGTACCCCATTTCTGAGACCTCACTCCAGAGAATGACCACTCCTGCCCAGGGAGGCCTGCAAAATGACACCAACCTCCCCTCCCAGAGCTATTTGAGGTGATTTATAATGGTTATAAAAGAGGTCAGAGCTTGATTAGGCTTAATAGATCCATTAATTACACCAAACAAAACAAACATAATGAACATAAAAATTTACGACCTCCAGCACCGGTTCAGATGTGTCCCCTTGTTGGGCCGTGACAGATCTGGTAGAGCCCATCCGTCTCCACTGTTGTAGAATCAGCAGCCTATGCCCGTACGGAGGTGGTGGAGGCGGAATCTCCCAGTGTCTCAGACTCTGCTGCTGACTACAGTACCCAGAACCGCATCCCAGGCCACTCATCTTTGCATCTGTCTCTCTGGCAGTCCCCTGGACAGCAAGGAGATCAAAACAGTCAACCTTAAAGGAAATCAACCCTCAATACTCACTGGAAAGACTGATGATGAAGCTGAAGCTCAAAATACTTTGGTCACCTGATGTAAAGAGCCTGTTCACTGGAAAAGACTCTGATGCTGGGAAAGACTGAGGGCAGGAGGAGAAGGGGGCGACAGAGGATGAGATGGTTGGATGGCATCAGTGACTCAATGGACAGGAGTTTGAGCAAACTCTGGGAGATGGTAAAGGACAGGGAAGCCTTGTGTGCTGCAGTTCATGGGGTTGCAAAGAGTTGGATATGACTTAGTGGCTGAAAAATAACTCCCTCAGTCGCAGGGCAGGTTAGCATGGCCACAGCAACCAGCTTGGCAGATCAGCCTCTGGGGTCTGACTGCCTGGTCCAAACCTGGCTTCACCACTTACTAACTATATAGTGTTGGACAAGCTAGCCCATCGCTCTGGGGCTGTGAAGTGGGGATAATAATGACAGCACCTACCCCCTAGGGTTCTTACTGGGACTAACTGACCTAAGGCACCTACAGGTCTTTGACTAGGGCCTGGTGCGTGGTACACTGCAGTGCTCTTGAGACCCCATGGACTATAGCCCTCCAGGTTACCCTGTCCAGGTAAGAATACTGGAGTGGGCTGCCACTTCCTTCTCCAGGAATCTTCTCAACCCAGGAATCGAACCCAGGTCTCCTGCATTGCAGGCAGATTCTTTACCAACTGAGCTGCTATGGCTAAGTCACTTCAGTCGTGTCTGACTCTGTGTGATCCCACAGATGGCAACCCACCAGGCTCCCCCGTCCCTGGGATTCTCCAAGCAAGAACACTGGAGTGAGTTGCCATTTCCTTCTCCAATGCATGCAAGTGAAAAGTGAAAGTGAAGATGCTCAGTCGTATCCAACCCTCAGTGACCCCATGGACTGCAGCCTTCCAGGATCCTCCATCCATAGGATTTTCCAGGCAAGAGTACTGGAGTGGGGTGCCATTGCCTTCTCCAGAGCTGCTACTGCTGCTAAGTCACTTCAGTCGTGTCCGACTCTGTGCGACCCCATAGACGGCAGCCCACCAGGCTCCCCCATCCCCGGGATTCTCCAGGCAACAACACTGGAGTGGGTTGCCATTTCCTTCTCCAATGCATGAAAGTGAAAAGTGAAAGTGAAGTCGCTCAGTCATGCCTGACTCTTTGCGACCCCATGGACTGCAGCCTACCAGGCTCCTCCGTCCATGGGATTTTCCAGGCAAGAGTACTGGAACGGGGTGCCATTACCGACTGAGCTACAGGGGATGTATTTATTTTGGCCTCATTATCACTGCCCTTTGGATAAAGACTAGAGACCATCTATAACTTCAGTATATCCTGGGGAATGTCATCTTTCTACCTTTTTGGAAAGGCAGGGAAATCTGCCCTAAGTAAGCCATCATTGGGTATTTATTAAAGTCTACCAAGTGCCTAACCTTTAGTTAGGGGCTGAAAGAGCATCTTAGCCTCAGCAGGTGGTGCCTGCCCAGAAAGGATTTAAAGCATCAGGAGGAACCTGGAAGGCGATCTAATAGAACCCTTC
This sequence comes from Bison bison bison, assembly GCF_000754665.1. Lineage (NCBI taxonomy): Eukaryota > Metazoa > Chordata > Mammalia > Artiodactyla > Bovidae > Bison > Bison bison. The sequence goes on from NW_011495071.1 coordinate 7,133,413, forward strand.
AGATCTTACCATTTTCCACAGGAGGGAAAGAAGAACCAGAGAGGTTCAAAGGGACATGCCCAAGGCCAAAGAGCTACATAATAGGGCCTCTGGACTAGAACCCTAGGGACCTGACCAGTCCAAGTGTCCTTCTATTGCACCACCACCCACTTGGATTATCGCAAACTAAGAAAACCACATGACGAGTGGTTGGTGAAAAGAAAGTTGTGTAGGGAAATATGAATTGGAATTGGAAACTGTAACCCACTGGCTTAGCATCACCTTTCTTCAAGAACCCAATGCTGTTTGGTTTCAGAATCAGCAATGATATCTTCTCCAGGCCTTTGCACAGGCTGTTCCCTCCACCTGGAGGGCTCTGCTCCCATCCCTGGCCCCCTGACCACCTCCACTCCTATCTCAAGACTCAACCAGCTTTCACCACTTTCAGCTTTCCCACCCCTCCCAAGATTTCCCAGAAATAACAGTATCCTCACCAATTCTCGGCTCCCCTGCCACAGTGCATTCTCTGTAAAGCAGTTAATGGACTTCATTGTGACTTTGGGGGCACAGCTTGACCACTCTCTTATTCACCAAGAAAAATATTGAGCATCTACTACATGCCAGGCACAGTCCTAGGCAGGGCAGATATGGTGGTAGACTAGACATCCACAGCCCTTGACCTCAGGGAACTGACGATCTTGTAACGTTAATTTCATCTTGGGCATCTTTGAATCTGTGCCCAGCACAGGGCCTCACCAAGAGTCCCTGCATGAAGAGTAATGAGGAAGAGATGCCTGGAGGAAGAGCAGAGGTTTTCTGTGGGTGGGCTGGCAGGGGAAGAAGGCAGGTGGGCTAATTACAGAGGGATGTCTTTACTGAGCAGGGACAGGAGTTATGGTTCTGCCTGGAGCCCACCCACAGAGCTTGTGACAAGCTGGGGGAGTATGGACATATATCCACTTGGTGTGGTTTAACCATCTATAACCCTCCCCTATCTATTATTCCATCCTCGGATATCAATTCCTGGTCAGTCGCTCAGCCTACAAGACCCTGAAAATAGATTTAAATTATTGCTTTATTTCCCATCCAGCTCAGGGTGTTGATTTATGCTGCCCAAACAATCAAGCCTTTATCTCAGTCACCCAGCAGCATTAGTAGCAATTTATCATGGTTTACTTCTCCCTTTACCACCGACACTGGGGCTCGTTGGTTGTGGCCTTCTTTTCTCAGAAAGATGAAGCCAGCGGGTATGAGTGATCATGGGAGCAAAGGCCAGGGCCACTTCCTGACAGTCTAGAGTTGGGGGACAAGAGGATGCTTAACATGGAGACTCTTTTATCTCATGTCAAGTGGAAAGAAACCAGTCTTGGAGGGGAGGGGTCCTGTCCCAGCTGTGCTGTGAGCCAGCTGAGCAACCTTGAGCAAATCACTTCCCTTCTCTGGGCCTTCATCTCCTCATCTTTGACCCTCCTGTGACCAATGAGGTCTTAGGAAAGGACATTGCTAGCTTGGAGAGCTGTCCCTCTACAAGGGCTCTGGCTTTTGCTTTTTAAACGCCTAACCCAGCCAGCTCAACTCTAGCCTCCCTACCCCACATTAGGGCAGGAGCTCTGCAAAACCAGCCCTCCTGTGGGAACAGGTGAGCACACCGAACAAGAGTGGGGAGGGCAGCCCAGAGGAGCCAGAAGGCAGAGTGCCAATCAAGTTTCAGACAAGATGGTCCAACCGCATCAGCAGTCCAGGTTCTGCCCACTCCCAGCTGCAACCTGGGAGCTAAAATGGTTTTTATGTGGCTCAAATGATTGAAAAAAAAGTCAAAAGAAGAATAATATTCCATCACACACAAATATTACATTATTGGACTTCCCTTGCGGTCCAGCGGTTAAGAATCTGCCTGCCAGTGTAGGAGACACAGATTCAAGCCCTGGTCTGGGAAGATCCCACATGCCATGGGGCAGCTAAGTCTGTGCACCTCTACTGAAGCCCACTTGCCCTAGAGCCTGTGCTCTGCAACAGGAGAAGTCACCACAACGAGAAGCCTGGGCTCCACAGCTAGAGAGTAGCCCCCAGTCGCCACAACTAGAGAAAACCCACACACAGCAATGAAGACCCAGCACAGCCAGAAAAATAAATACATACAAAATTCTAAATATTACATTATTAAATTTTGGTGTCCATAAATGAAGTTTGTTGGGGGCACCTGGCCACGCCTGCTGGTTCACAGATTGTCTTCAACTGTTTTTACTCCATACAGCAGAGATGAAGAGTTGTGATAGAGACCTTATGGCCTGCAAAGCCTGAAATATTTACTCTCTGATCCTTTAGAGAAAAAGTCTGCCGACCCTTGGGTAGATGACTGGCGAGGCCAGACGTCTCCATCCTAGACATGCCAGAGTCTGAGTTTGTGTCATTTGCTTTTTCTGTTTAGTTTGGATGGAGACTCAACTCCAAGCAGGAAGAAAGATCTCCTGAGGTTGTGATCAGTGAAAGAGACCCTGCTGGGAAAAGCCAGAGATGAGGGACAGCCCTGAGCTTCCACCACCGGGATGGTTGGGCAGGTCGGCCCCTGCCTTGTGGTGGAGCCAAGGACACTGCTTGCCGATTCTGCTCTCACGCTGCACAGTCCTGCCTCTGAGCCTTTGCCAAATGCACCCTCCACCTGCGCTGTCCTTCTTCCCCACCCCAAAGGTCACCTCCTCCAGGAAGCCTTGTCTTTCCCCCTCCCAGGGGCTCTGTGCCCCCTGGAGCCCTCCAGCACCTCATCAGAACTTCCCTGCTACCACTTCTTTCCTCCACCAAGGACAGCAAATTAGTCTCATGTCGGGTGTTTCCGACTGACTGGAGGTGGCCTCCTGTGGGAGGAATGTGGAGTTGCTTGGAGATCCGCTAAACAGACCGTCCCAATGAGCCAGCGATGGCCGCTCTGAGCACAGGAGGCTCAGACCCCACTGTGGGCGTCTAGCCTTCCTGGCTCTGCTGTGGGCTGGGCACTGGGGTATGGGGTCAACCCCCTCATGCACTCTGAGTTCCTGGCTGGCAGTGACCATGTCCACCTCCCACTGTGCCTGGCCCAGAGCTGGTCTCAGGGCACCCCCCTGCCCCACCCCACCACGGGGAGCTGCCAGCGACAACACCCTGACACCAGCCCTTCCAAAAAGTCTCCTGGTAACTGACACTAAAACACACTTATGTGGCTTGTTCTCAAAGAACCGCCCCAGGAGGCACAAACCTGCCTCACCAATCGGGTCGGAGGAGGAAGGGAGAGGCCAGGACAGAAGAGCAGTTTCCATCTTTGGGGAGGAATCCTTGGTATTTACCTAGCAAACAACACCCAGGTGAGGCAGTGTGTCAACAAGGCCGGCTCAGCAGCTCTCCCATCTTAGCATTTTTTAAATGTTTGCCACACGCCAGACATTAATATTTTAACGGCTGCACTCCACTGGCAGGCAGCACAGTGTCCGGAACACAGTGTAAAAATTGAGTGATAATAGCCTGGCTGTGTGTGAGGTCAGCACTGGCCCCAGCCTCTTCCTAGACACCCACACCCCCGGGACCCCCGGGAGTCTGCTGAACTGCAGTGAATGGGCAGGATTCTCCCAGCCTGAATGACCCTGAGGCAGCTCCCAGGACCCCTCACAAGCCCCCACACTGGAAGGACAAATTGTGTAGCGCGGACCATGAACCAAGTTCTAAGCCCAGAGGCAGTGGCCTTGGATTATCCAGACAGCTTTGGCTATCCGAAATCTAGCATGGGCTTTCTTGGGACCAGTGCTTTCTTGGGCCCCTTCATTGACAGAATTCAGCAATGAGATTAATCAATTAATGTCAAAGTACTCTCAAATTACTGATATCCCTTAAAACAGAAAATCCATGACTCAGGGGGAAGGTATATAGCTACCCTAAATAGCACACCCAACTTTCCTTTCTAAAAATGCAAGTCAGATAAACATTAAAAAAAAATCCCTAGGACTTCCCTGGTGGTCCAGTGGTTACGAATCCACCTGCCAATGCAGGGGACACAGGTTCAATACCTGGTCTGGGAAGAGTTCATGTACCGCGGAGCAACTAAACCTGTGTGCCACAACTACTGAAGCCCGAACACCTAGAGCCTATGCTCCGCAACAAGAGAAGCCACTGCAAAGAGAGAAGCCCGTGTATTTCAAGTAGAGAAAGCCTGCACTCAGCAGCAGAGAGCCAGCCCAGCCAAAAAAGAAAAATTCCCCTCTACTATGTAAGACCTTTGGGAGAAACAACTTTCTCTGGTTAGAAACTCTTAGAGTAAGAGGATCCTCATGTAAACACGAGGATTACAATGACAATTACCTGTTAATAACAACAGCTAGCACTGATGAGCACTTACTAAATTCTAGGCCAGGGATTGGTAAACCTTTTCTATAATGGGGCAGGATAAGAAATATATTCAGTTTTGTGCTGCTGCTGCTGCTGCTGCTAAGTCGCTTTAGCCGGTCCGACTCTGCAACCCCATAGATGGCAGCCCACCAGGCTCCCCCGTCCCTGGGATTCTCTAGGCAAGAACACTGGAGTGGGTTGCCATTTCCTTCTCCAATGCGTGAAAGTGAAAGTGAAGTCGCTCAGTCGTGTCCAATTCTTCACGACCCCATGGACTGCAGCCTACCAGGCTCCTCCGTCCATGGGATTTTCCAGGCAAGAGTGCTGGAGCCATTGCCTTCTCCGCCAGATTCAATTCTACCATTGCAGCCCCAAAGCAGCAGAGACAGTACTTACAGGAAGGAGCATGGCTGTGTTCAGACAAAAGGTTTATGTGTCAGGTGATGGGCCTAATTAGGTCCACAGGCTATAGTTTGCTGATTCCTATTTTGAGGGCTGTGCTAAGTGTTTTAGGGACATAATCTCATTTAATCTTCATAATAACTCTAGGAGATAGGTACTGTTTTTATACTCATTTTTAGAAATAAATTCGGGATCAGAGTTAGATTTCTTGCCCAAGATCATAAATTTAATATGC
>NW_011495071.1:7138478-7141111 GCF_000754665.1 Bison bison bison
GGAATTCAAACTACTTCATTATATTGTAAAAATAATAATACTCCTAGCTGACATCTGAAGAATGCCTACTAGGAATCAGATACTACTATGAAGTGTTTAATTTAATCCTTCCAACTCTATTATTATTCCCATTTTACAGATGATGAAACTAAGTCCAGAGGGGCGAAATGACTTGCCCAAAGGCTCACGCTTAATCACAGAGATTTGAAGCCAGGCTGTCCAGCCTCATAGCCTTGTGTGATAACTGTTTAACTCTCAAGGCATTCTTCAAGGCAGGTCAATGAGCAGAAAAGTCTAGGGGTTTAGGCCTCTGCTATATCATTCTCTCACAGATGAAAAAAAATTTAACATCCAACCCCACCTTCCACTGGGCCCACCTATAATAGGTCTCAAGGAAAAAAAGCCTCCTGTGCTACAAGTCCATTGCTACAATGTCTACACATCCATTCTCCACATCTGCATCTCTATTCCTGCCCTGCAGATTGGTTAATCAGTACTATTTTTCTAGATTCTGTATATATGCATCAATACACAATACTTGTTTTTCTCTTTCTACCTGACTTCAGTCTGTATGACAGACTAGGTTCCTCGTCATCACTACAAATGAACTTATGGACACAGAGGGGAAGGAGAGGGTGGGACGAATTCAGAGAGTAGTATATACATATATATATGTGTACATTACTATGTGTAAAATACGCAGCTTGTGGGAAGCTGCTATATAGCACAGGGAGCTCAGCTCAGCGCTCTGTGATGACCGATAGGGTGATGATCTATATGGGGGTGGAAGAGAAGCTCCAGAGGGAGGGGATATAGGTGTACTTAGAGATGATTCATGTTCTAGGGCAGAAACTAGCACAACACTGTACAGCACTTATACTCCAATTAAAATTAAAAAAAAAAAAAAGGCCTCCTGGGCTCTGTGGCCTTCTGGCCCTGAACTCACGTGGAGCTTCCAAGGCAGAAAGGACTTAAAATCTGGATACAAAAGTCCCGGCAGTCTGCCTCGCTCCCCTTTAAGGCTGTATCAAGTCTCAGTCAATAGGTCCCTCCTGGTCCAGGCACTGGAGCCCTGGGTGGACCCTGGAGGGACAGAGGCCCCGCCTGGGCTGCTGATGCAGAGTCATCACAGAACAGGAGCGGCCAGTGAGCGCCCGCTGCCTGCACACACTGCTCAGAATGACACCCAGGCATCCAGGTGCGGGGCAGATAGCAATTTTCCTTTTTACTTATTGGTGCAAGGCCAGTCAGAGAGCCTGACAGGGCCCCAAACAAGCTGTCAGGAACTTCTAATTAGGGCTGAACGGCATCAAGAGTGCACACGCCCTCCACTCTCAGAATTAGCAGGACAAAGTGCCTGGATAGATGGAGTCAGACAGGCTGAAAGAGGAACTCCCCACAGCGGGGCTGACAGAGGAGGGGGCGGGGAGTCAGGGGCTGAATCAGGAGGTGGTCTGAGCTTCCCGTGCCAGGGCTCTGCTCCAATAAAGTGCTAGAATAAAGACGGAAACCTGGAGCAGATCCCCTGAATCTTCAAACTCCACTCTGCCTCCTTCTCATGTGCCGAGTAATTCATTGAGTCCCAGGGAGGCAGCAGAGTGGTGCTGATGTCATGCACTTGAATCGGCCAGACCTAGATTCAAACTTAGGCTCTCCTCTCATCTGAATTCCAGTTTCCTCGCTTAAGTTGTGAGGATCAAAGGAGAGAGTGCTTTCCACCCGTTTAGCATGGCTCCTGACACAGAGTAAGCGCTTAAGAAAGAAATGGCCCCTATTACAGTTACTGTTCCTTGAATTCACAGTGACTCAGTTCAGTTCAGTCGCTCAGTCGTGTCCGACTCTTTGCGACCCCATGAATCGCAGCACGCCAGGCCTCCCTGTCCATCACCAACTCCCGGAGCTCACTCAAACTCATGTGCATCGACTTGGTGATGCCATCCAGCCATCTCATCCTCTGTCGTCCCCTTCTCCTCCTGCTCCCAATCCCTCCCAGCATCAGGGTCTTTTCGAATAAGTCAACTCTTCGCATGAGGTGACCAAAGTATTGGAGTTTCAGCTTCAGCATCAGTCCTTCCAATGAACACTCAGGACTGATCTCCTTTAGGATGGACTGGTTGGATCTCCTTGCAGTCCAAGGGACTCTCAAGAGTCTTGTCCAACACCACAGTTCAAAAGCATCAATTCTTCGGCGCTCAGCCTTCTTCACAGTCCAACTCTCACATCCATACATGACCACTGGAAAAACCATAGCCTTGACTAGATGGACTTTTGTTGGTAATGTCTCTGCTTTTGAATATGCTGTCTAGGTTGGTCATAGCCTTCCTTCCAAGGAGTAAGTGTCTTTTAATTTCATGGCTGCAATCACCATCTGCAGTGATTTTGGAGCCCCCCAAAATAAAGTCTTACACTGTTTCCACTGTTTCCCCATCTATTTCCCATGAAATGATGGGACCAGATGCCATGATCTTAGTTTTCTGAATGTTGAGCGTTAAGCCAACTTTTTCACTCTCCTCTTTCACTTTCATCAAGAGGCTTTTTAGTTCCTCTTCACTTTCTGCCATAGGGTGGTGTCATCTGCATATCTGAGGTTATTGATATTTCTCCGGCATCTTGATTCCAGCTTGTGTTTCTTC
>NW_011495071.1:7141211-7159926 GCF_000754665.1 Bison bison bison
TTATTGATATTTCTCCCGGCAATCTTGATTCCAGCTTGTGTTTCTTCCAGTCCAGCGTTTCTCATGATGTACTCTGCATAGAAGTTAAATAAGCAGGGTGACAATATACAGCCTTGACGTACTCCTTTTCCTATTTGGAACCAGTCTGTTGTTCCATGTCCAGTTCGAACTGTTGCTTCCTGACCTGTGTATAGGTTTCTCAAGAGGCAGGTCAGGTGGTCTGGTATTCCCATCTCTTTCAGAATTTTCCACAGTTTATTGTGATCCACACAGTTAAAGGCTTTGGCATAGTCAATAAAGCAGAAATAGTTGTTTTTCTGGAACTCACTTGCTCTTTTGATGATCCAGGGAATGTTGGCAATTTGATTTCTGATTCCTCTGCCTTTTCTAAAACCAGCTTGAACATCTGGAAGTTCACGGTTCACGTATTGCTGAAGCCTGGCTTGGAGAATTTTGAGCATTACTTTACTAGCGTGTGAGATGAGTGCAATTGTGCGGTAGTTTGAGCATTCTTTGGCATTGCCTTTCTCTGGGATTGGAATGAACACTGACCTTTTCCAGTCCTGCGGCCACTGCTGAGTTGCAGTCACAGTCACTAGCACCTATTATAGGTGTGCTGTGCTTAGTCGCTCAGTTGTGTCTGACCCTTTTCGGCCCTATGGACTGTAGCCATCCAGGCTCCTCTGTCCATGGGGATTCTTCAGGCAAGAATACTGGAGTGGGTTGCCATGCCCTCCTCCAGGGGGTCATCCTGACCCAGGGATCAAATCCAGGTCTCCCACATTGCAGGCAGATTCTTTACCATCTGAGCCACCAGGGAAGACCACCTATTATATACATTACACTTTTAATTAGGCTCCCGAGACAGACAGACTCATTGAATTTTCATCCTCAATAATTGTCTGATTAAGGCCTTATCACCCCCATTTTACAGATGAGGAGACTGAGGCTCAGAGGTGAAAGGGTATGCCTGGAACCGTACACCCAACCAGCGGTAGGTTCTAGATTCTCATGCTGAAGTTAAACATCATAACCACAATCACCACCACCACTTTTTGCACATGTATAGTGCATCAAGCACTGTGCCAAGCAAGGTGGGTGCTATTCCCCCAGACAATGCAAGAGCTAGCAAGTGCTTCTCTGCCCTGAGCTGAAATGCTCCTCCCTTACTGTCTGCTGTAGGTCCTGGGGCTTCCCTTTGGAGACGGGCAGCCAGTCCAGCCCTGTTACTGGAGTAACCTATCTCCAGTTACTCTAACCATCCCTCAATGTCTGACATTATTTATTCAGTTACTTATAGTCAGAGCTGTCTGTACTCTCCTGACCCCCTACCTTTCTGCCAGGGCCTGTCTGTGCCATGACCTGCTTCATTTTCTCAATGCCCTTTTACAAACATGAGCCTGGAGTGCACAGCTATGGACTGACCGGCCTGTCACTGCCCAGGGATCTCTTGGGAGCCTTGTCACCTTGTTGATTTAGGTTGAGATGCAGCCAAGAAAAGCTCTTCCCAAGAGTTTTTGAGACATGCTGGTGACAAACCTCACACCCTATTCTGTCTTAATACCCTTTGCTTCTAGAAACAGTACTTCCCATATTTTCCTATTAGATTTCATCTCATGTTCTGCCAATAATTTTAGTCCAGTGAAATTGCTTTGTATCATGTTTCTATCTTAGCAAGGAGTTAAGAGCATAGGGTCTGAGGTCAGACGGCCTGGAATAAACCCTGGTTCTGCAACAGGTTACCTTAATTTTCATCCTCAGTTTGCTTATCTATAAAATGGTAATAATGCTATGACCTACCTCACTGGGATGCTGCAAAAATTAAATGTTCACACATGGAATCTGTTTAGAACAAAGCCTGGCACATAGGAAGTGCTATACAGTATGAGCTATTATTTTTTTACTATTATAGAAGGTATTTGTTACCCTCTTGTAGCTTTATATCATTCAAAATATTTCTTAAAAATATTTATTTATTTGGCTGCCTCGGGTCTTAATTGCGGCACACGGGATCTTTTGTTGTGGTGTGTGGTTAAAGTGCCTCTGTAGCTGTTCCTTAGCATATGGAATCTTCGTTCCCTGACCAGGAATCAAACCCATGTCCCCTGCATTGCAAGGCGGATTCTTAACCACTGACCACCAGGGATGTCCCCACAAACCTTAGTTAGCATGTCCTCCACAACTTCACCAAAATAACAGAAAACACACTTTGGAGCACGTGAAAGGTTGTCTGGTTTCACTGTGGCTCCTGTAAATAATTCCACAGCCTCAGTGGAAATGTCATCTTATAACTTGCCAGAGCTGATATCCCTTAGTGAAGTGGAAGAGATATTCCTGCATCACCTCAGCTGTCTTCTAACATCCAGGCCTCTAGAACCACTACCCTCCTCCCCAGCCCTTCAACACCGGGCTCCTCCAGAGCCATGCGGGGAATGTGGGAGGACACAGGGCTTATCTCCCTGAATGTGGCAGCCACACAGACAGAGGGGACGTGGAAAACACCCTGGTCCCCACATCTTCAGAGTTTTCCCTCCAGATTGATCTCAACCATTAGGGATCCATCCGCCACGGTCTTGGTCCTGGTTCTAATGCCCCTCACTGGATACCATCCAGCTTGTCCACAGGGGGTGCCATGAAAGGATATGGCAAGTGCCACTCTGAAATCCTCATCTTAGGTCCAGGACATTCTTTTGACCTACCCATACTTCTCAAAAGAAAGAGGTCTGTCTGTCTGGCGCAGCCAGTCTTCAGTCAGACCACTCCTCATTTGCTTCGAGTCCACAGTCATCCACACCCAATCTGTGCAAGAAGCTTGCCCGGGGCTGCTGTTGAGCCCCTCTGTGGACCATCTGCCACCCTCTCCTGCCTTCTCCCTTGAAAAGCAAAACCTTATTCTTTCTCCCCTTACGGTCCTCTCCAGGTCTCTGCAGGTCCCTGGAAGGCCTGCAGTGATTCAGCAAGCTCACCTGAGCATCTCCCCTCAGTGCCCACTGGGTGACCTGCTCAGGGCTCTGTGCCACCTTGGGTTCTCTCAGGCCAGGTCCTTCTTTCCCAGCCCAGCCATTCTGCTCAGACAGGGCTACCTGCCCTCCGACCCCCATGAATGCCACACCATCTGCCCCCATCTGCACACCTGCACCTCGTCCTTGCTACAAAAGCCACTTTGAAAGTCCCTTCTTAAGGCCCTACCGTTATTTTTCCCTCCCACTGCACCTCACCTGCAGTTCAGCCTGCTTGACCCTTGCCTTATGGAGTGCAACAGGCAGACTCCAAAGACTCCTTCCAGTCTGTTGAGAGTATGAATCTCTCAGAGGCTGGATATACAGTGCTGAGGTCATGGGGCTGGTTATCTGAACCCTGGTCCTGCTGGCCTGTCCACAGGCATCACCACTGAGGGCGGGAACTGGGAGGGATGCAGCCCCACACTGTCACCTGGGCCTCATCCGTCTGCAGCCCGGGAATGTGCGGCAGCTCCCTGCTCCCCAGGTCCGCCTGCTACTCTTTATTCATTAAAATGCTCAGATGCCGACTAACTTTATTTGCTCAGTATTTATTTTGCCAGCCTTGAAGCAGGAACAACAGGCAGCTTGATTGAAAGGTTGTCTGGTTTCATTGTGGCTCCTGTAAGTAATTCCACAGCCTCGGTGGAAATGGTATTTTATAACTTGCCAGAGCAGATATCCCTTAGCGAATTGGAATAGATATTCCTGCGTCGCCTAGGCTGTCTCCTAACACCCAGGCCTCTAGAATCACTGCCCTCCTCCCCAGGCCCTTGATACCAGGTTTCCTCCAGGGCCATGCAGGGAATGTGGGAGAACACAGGGCTTGTCTCCCTGGAATGTGGCAGCCATGCAGACAGAGGGGACAAGGCCTGGAAATGCAGTGGGAGGCCTCCGGATTAGATCTGGGCTCATCCCAAGGGGCGAGACTCCAGGATGGGGATGTGGTGGTGGGAGGGCGTGGAGAGGCAGAGTGATAGGGTGACTTCTCCTTCCTGGACAGCCTCAAAGACCAGGCTGGAAGAGTTGGCCCGGTCCTGCCTGGAAAAATAGGAAGCTAAGCTGTGTTCTGGACAGCATTAAACATAGGAGGAATCAGACCACACCAGCACTTCCCTGCCCTCCCACCAACTCTGACTGCCTCCCACCAGGAAGTTCAATACGCAGAGTGCTTCCCCAGCAGAACTGGGCAGGGGTCTTCATGGACAGGAGGCAGACTGGGGCTGGGCCCTCACATGGCTGTGTTCCCTTTGTCTCCCCCCTTGGAGGGCAGAGGCTTATTGGGCAGAGCAGGCCTCTGTCTGTGCCACAGGGCTCCCAGCAAGCTCAGAGTGGGCCCAGGACAGCCCCCTGCCCCACCTCTGAGCCCGCAGCCCCTCCTTCTGTGGGGCACTTCAGAAGGTCGGTGTGGAGAAGAGAGAGCTCCATCTCCGGCCCCTGGAGCGCTGATTGCAGCCCTGATCGAGGCTCGGCAATCACCCTCTCCTTACTATTATGACTAAATCAAGTTGGGTGATTTATTTCCCACTTATCTTTCCTGTTTCCACTCTCTGTCCGATCCGCACTGTTGCACACACCAGAGGGAAAACAGATCATGCGTTCCAATCAGCGGCAGCGGAGTCGAAAAGCGTACCCCTCCTGCTGCCGTGGGGCAGAGAGGTCCGTAGACGTCGGGGAGACCCTCCCTGAGAGTGGGCTGGTGCCAGACCCCAGCTTCAGAGGGTGGGAGGTGGAATGTCAAGGCTTTTGGAGCCTCTGCAGAGGGAACAGGCCACAGTTAGGCTAAAAGTTAACACAAGGCGGTAGGTGGTAGCTGGCAGGAGACAGTAGACCTCACCTTGAAGCAGTCCCAGCTCCCAGGCTTCACACCATCCAGGCTTCTCTCTGCCCCAGGGGGCCTTGAATCCCCAGACCTGCTCTGCTGGGCCTGACCCACCATCCCACACCTCCGCTGCCCTGCCCCTGGGTCCACAGAGGAAACAGAAGAAACCTAGCCAGGGCTCCCATCCTCAGCCTGGGCCCCTGCAGCCAGGCTGGCCACCCTCCCTGGATGCATCATCCCTGGAAGGAACTGCAGCCCACAAACTGCCCTCCGTGAGGGTAGGACAGCGTGGAGATTCTGGCTCTGGGGCCAAAAGCCTGGCAAACTACTCAGCTTCTTTGGGCCTCAGCCTCCTTATCTGTTAGAAGGGTAACAATAACCACTGTTGGGAGGATTAAATGAACTCGGGCATCCCTGGGTGCTTTAGGAGGTGGTATTTAAACCAATAAGCCAGTTCTTCTGTGTTGGGGAAGGGAGAGGAGGTGCGTTACCTTGGGGGCAATTTGTTGTTGTTAGGATAGAAAAATCCCTTAGGTGGCTTATTTGTATTTATTTCATATTATATTTTGTATTTACTGATATAAGTATAAGGCCATGGGATGCTCCTGATCCAAGCAAAGGGTACCTCGGGAAGTTTGCTCTGAGTATGAGAATGGCTGGCCCTCTCCAGATGTACAGACCGTGGGAAGGTGGGCCACACACAGGAGGAACTCAGGGGCCTTCTGGGAGGGAGGAGACCAGGACTTCAGCTCTTTTTCTCTGTAAGGTCCAAAGTGAAAGCCATCTATTAAGTAAGCTAGGCAGCACTGCAAAAGCTGAGGATAGGACCCCGCTAGCCACAGCACAGGACTTGGGGAGGGAAAAGGGCAGGAGAGAAAGTAACCTATTCAACCACCAGTGTCAGCACTGCCTGTTGCTGACAGTCCTTCAGCTCCACCATCTCTCAGCTCTTCCTCTTCCTCCAGCTGGTAACTCTTCTTGCCTGTTCACTTGATGCCAACCCCTGTATGCCAGCTGTTGTACTGTACTGCTGTACTTTTCGAGGTGAAAAGTGAAAGTGCTAGTCGCTCAGTCATGTCCCACTCTTTGTGACCCCATGAACTGTAGCCCACCAGGCTCCTCTGTCCATGGAATTCTCCAGGCAAGAATACTGGAGTAGGTTGCCGTGCCCTTCTCTAGGGGATCTTCCTGAGCCAAGGATTGAACTCGGGTCTCCTGCAATTACAGGCAGATTCTTTACCATCCGAGGCACCAGGGAAGCTTCACTTTTCAAGGTACTGTAAGATTAAAAGTGTTCATTTTTGTGTTTTTTATGTATTATTTGTGTAAAAAGTATTATAAACCTACAGTACTATATAGTACAGTACTATATAGCCCATTGTGTCAGTTGGGTACTCAGGTTAACTTTGTAGGACTTATAAACAAATTGGACTTTGGAATGTGCTTTCAGAACAGAACTCATTCATATGTGGGGGACTTAGTGTACCTCTCCTGATGCATTTGCATTTTAACTTGGGATAAATTCTTAAGTCAAAGGAATTCTATCTCTAACGGTAGAACATCAGAACCCAGTGAGGTAAGGGATTACAGCCAGGCAAACATTGGCAGGGATCAAGTCCCGTCAAGCATGTCTAGACGCGGTCCATATCAGAAGCAGAGCCCGGTCCACTTGGAGAAGTTGGTCCTGGCTTGTCCTGCAGCAAGTTATGTGTAAAGAATGAAGAACGGTGAGAGCCCAGGTGAGGTGGGGGGGCTAGCAGTCCCACTGGGATGGGAGGTGGGGAGCTGCTGCGAAGACTTCCTACCCAAGGTAACATCTGAGCCAACACTTAAAGATAGTGGACTCAGTGGATTATCGTTCCCATTGTCATCAGTTAACAGTCCATGGGCCAACACAGCAACAGTGAAGCCAAGGGAAGAGGGTTCTGGAGGATGGTTTTGTATGACGATCTGGAAGAGGGAGCAGAGAGTGGGCTTTCCCAGAGAACCTTGACATCAGAATAGTTACTTAATACTAGCAAACTGAGTCCAGAAAGACATAAAAGATGATTCTATACCATAACCAGGTGGGATTTATCCCACGAATGCAATGCTGGTTTAACATTAGAAAATCAGCTAATGTAATATACCACATCAATCAAATAAAGGACAAAACCCACATGATCATCTCAACTGACAGAAAAAGCATTTGACAAAATTTAAAACACTCGACCAACTAAAAATAAAGGGAAATTTCCTCAGTCTGATAAAGAGCATCTACAAAATATCTAGTTAACCTCATAATTAATGGTGAAAGAGTACATGTTTCCCCCTAAGATCAGGAACAAGACAAGGATGTCATCTCTCACTTCTATCAACATTGTACTAGAGGTTCTAGCCAGGGCAATTAAGCAAGATAAAAGATAAAGAGCGTCCATATTGGGAAGGAAGAAATAAAACTCTCTTCCTTCTATTTGCTTCTAGGGCTTCCCAGGGACTAGTGGTAGAGAATCCATCTGCCAATGCATGAGACATAAGAGATGCAGATTCAATCCCTGGGTTGGGAAGATCCCCTGGAGTAGGAAATGGCTACCTGCTCCAGTATTCTTGCCTGGAAAATTCCATGGACAGAGGAGCCTGGTGGGCTACAGTTCATGGGGCTATAAAGAGTCAGACACAACTGAGCAACTGAATACACAACACACCTTCTATGTGTAGATGACATAATTCTATACAGAGAAAATCCTAAGGTTTCTACTGAATATTATCAGAACTAATAAATGAATTCAACAAGGGTGCAGGGTAAAAGACCAATACACAAAAGCCCATTGTATTTCCACAAACTAGCTATAAACAACAGCATCAGAAAGAATAAAATACTTAGGAATAAATTTAACAAAAGATGTACCTAATGTATACTCTGAAAAGTACAAAACATTAGTGAAAGAAATTACAGAAGACCTAACTAAATTGAAAGATACCCCTGTTTATAGACTGAAACACTTAATACTGTTAAGATGGCAATATTCCCCAAATTGCTCTATATACTCCACACAGTCCATATCAGAATTCCAGTTGGCTTTTTTTTTTTTAGAAATTCACAAGTTGATCTTTGAATTAATAAGGAATTGGGAGGAACACAGATTACCCAAAACAATCTTGAAAAAGAACAAGGCTGGAGGATTCATGATTCCTGATTTCAAAATTTACAAAAAGCTACAGGAAGCAAGACAGTGTAGTGCTGGCATAAGTATAGATATTTAGATGAGAGGAAAACAAACAGGACTCTAAAATAATCTCTCACAATTAGAGTCAATTGATTTTTGGTAAGGGAGTCAAGATCAGTCCATTTGGGGAAAGAATAATCTTGTCAACAAATGGTACTAGGCCAACTGGATATCCACATGTGAAAGAATGGAGTTGGACCCCTACCTTACAGCGTATGCAAAAAAACTGACTCAGATAAAAGACCTAAATGTAAGACCTAAAAATATTAAACTCCTAGAGGGAAACATAGCAGCAAATCTTCGTGACCCTTTGCCCTTATTTTAATTGGGTTATTTATCGTTTTATTATTCAGTTGCAAGAATTCTTTATATATGCTAGATATAAGTCACTTTTCAGTGCATGATTTGCAAATATTTTCTCCCATTCTATTTGTTGTCTTATCCCTTTTCGATAGTGTCCTTTGAAGCATAAAACATTTTAATCTGATGAAATCTGATTTATCTGTTTCTCCTTTTGTTGTTTGTGCTTTGGGTGTCATATCTAAGAAACCAGTGCCTAATTTCTTCAAAGAAAATATACAAATGACCAATAAGCACGTGAAAAGGTGCCCAACATCATTTACCAGGAAGGAAATAGAAATTAAAACCATGAGATACCACTTCACACCCATTATCGGGGTTAGACATAATAGTGGTCCTCCAAAGATGTCCGTCATCTTAATCCCTGCAACCTGTAAATATGTCACCTTAGATGGCATAGGAGTATTGCAGATGCAATTAACTCAAGGATCTTGTGATGGGAGAGAAGCTTGGATTATCCACATGAGCTCAATGCCATCACAAGAATTCCTTTAAGTGTGAGAGAGAGGCAAGAGGGCTGGAGTCAGAAAACAAGATGTGATAACAACAGCAGAGGTCAAAGTGATACCACTGCTGGCTTTGAAGTCAGACAGGGCCGTGAACTCAGAAATATAGGTCGGTCTCCAGAAGCTGGAAAGGGTTAGGAGGCAGATTCTCCCCTAAAGTCTCCAGAGAGAAATACAGCCCTGCCAACACCTTGATTTTAGACCCGTGAGATCCATTTCAGACCTCTGACCTCCAAAACTGTAAGATAATAAATGTGTGTTAAGTCACTAGGTTGCTGGTAATTTGCTACAGCAGCAACAGGATACCAAGACAGCTATAATAGAAAAAAGTCAGATAATAACAAGAGTTGGCAAGGATATGGAGAAATTGGAGCCTTCAGACACTGCCGGTGGGAGCGTAAAATGGTGCGGCTACTTTGGAGAATGGTATGGCAGTTTCTCAAGAGGTAAATAAAGAATCACTGTTTGACCCAGCAATTCCACTCCCAGGTATCTATCAAGAGGAATGAAAACCACAGCCACATAAAAACTTGTATATAAACGTTCACAGCAGTATTCTTCATGACAGCCAGAAGGCAGAAACAGATCAAACGTCCATCTACGGATGAGTGGGTCAAGAAAACATCTACATCATAGGTGAACCTCGAAAAAGTGCTCAGTGAATGAGTCAGACGCAAAAGGCCACATACTGTATGATTCCACTGGTGCGAAATGTCCAGAAGAGGCCAATCTATACAGGCACAGAATGGGATGTGCTGAAGTCAGGGTGTGGGCGGGAGGAAGAATAGGGAATAATTAATAACAGGGAAGGTGTTTCTTTTTAGGGTGATGAAAATGTTCTAAAATTGATGATGGTGACAGCTGTACAAATCTGTGAATATATTAACACCATTTAACTGTACACTTTATAACCATAAATTGTAAATTGTATGATATGTGAGTTACATCTCAATAAGTGTGATAGTATTAGCCTCTCAGTTGTGGCCAACTCTTTGTGACCCCATGGACTGTAGCCCATCAGGCTTCTCTGTCCGTGGAATTCTCCAGTCAAGAATAGTGGAGCGGGTTGCCATTTCCTCCTCCAGGGGACCTTCCCAACCCAGGGATCGAACCCAAGACTCCTGCATTGCAGGCAGATTCTTTACTGTCTGACCCACCAGGGAAACCCCTCATCTCAATAAAGCTCTCATTAAAAAAAACAAAAAAACAAAAAAAGACTGCCTACCTTGTCCTACCCTAGGGAGGTAGTTAATGATCTAAAGGCCTCTTATATCCACGTTAGCAAACCAAGTCCAGTAGAACAATATGCAGCCCTCTGTTTTACCTGAGTTGTGATTCCAGAGAAGGGTAGGTGTTGCCTTCCCATGGCTCAATGTCCCCAGCATGGACACTGGAAAACCAGCCACCAAGAGCCTCACAGAACACAAGCATAATTCTGAACCATCGAGATCATCTATACATCCAGCCTGCCCTTTCTCCCTGTAAACCTGCTTTACCCAACTCTTGCACATCCTTCAAGACCCCACTCAGGTGAGGCTTCCCTAAATGGCTTTTCTGAACCCCAGAGTCTGGGCAGTTTGCCCAGGCTCCCAGCTCCTTGGAGATCCTCTTCAGATCATTTAACATCACAGTAAAGACAACCGGTCCATGTCTCTGTCAATGCAGCCTCCAAGCTCCTTGAAAGTAAAAGCTACCTCTTACTTGCTTTTGTAGGATTAGTATCTATAGTGTCTGGCACACAGTAGGTGCTCAGTAGTGTGGATTAAACAGCCTGACAGGCCATTTTTCCAGCCTAGAGGTGGGAAGACCCAGCCGGGACACACAGCAGCGAGGAAGGTAAAGCATCAGGACTTGGGGAGGAACACGGAGGGTCTCCACACAGCCCACACAAGGCCCGGATGGAGAGCCATCCTCTTCTTCCTCTCAGTAGGCACCCTCCATGCTCAATGGCCTCTTTCTCCTCCTCATTGGCATCTAGCCCCAATGTCAAAGCCGCTAACCCTCCCAGGGATCGCTACATACTTGGTCCAGCTGACTCAAAGACTGAAGAATATTGCAAAGAAGAGAAAAGAAGGCAAACATCAATCAAGCATTTCCTATGTGCAGGGCTTGTGCTGGAAACCTTCATGTAGACTATATTCTTCATTCCTCAAAATAAGCAAGCATTATTATTTCTCATTTTTTCCAGATTAAGAAATCTGCACAGTTGCCAGTGGGGGTGGGGGTGGCAATCTAGGGATGGGGGAGTGTGAGATACAGACTACTGGGTAAAAGACAGGCTATTGGAGGAGGGCATGGCAAACCACTCCAGTGTTCTTGCCTGGAGAATCCCCATAGAGGAGCCTGACGGGCTACAGTCCATGGGATTACAGAGTCGGACACGACTGAGCAACTAAGCACAGCACAGCATAAGGATGTATTATACAATATGAGGAATACAGCCAACATTTTGTGAGTTATACACTCCATATTATGGAGTGTAACCTTTAAAAATTATATAAAACTTTAAAAATAAATTTAAAAAATTAAAAAAAAAATCCTCAAACTGCTTGAACCAATTTGAATTTTAACATAAATTAAAATTCTTTTAACTTTAGCCATTTTGACACCAACCCAACATTCTTAACTAACTTAAAAAAAGAAATGTGCCCAGGATCGTACATATCGTGATAAGCAGGACAGGAATTCAATTCTAGGTCTGCCTGGTCCTAAGGACCCTGTTCTCTTATTTCACACACAAAGGCCTCTTTTTGGTTCTGTTATTAATAAGCTTTGTGATCTGAGGGCCCCAGTTTCCTCCATTATAAAAAGAGGACTATACATGACTTCTAGGGCCCCATCCAGTTCTTAACGCTGAATGTAGAATGAATGGGAGAATTTTGGACACAATGAAGGTCCCTGAGGATAGAGTACTGAACTTGCCCAGAACTTCTCAGAGCATTATGTGTTAGGTCAGCCCAGTCCACATCAAACCCAGTACCCCAACAGGAAGGGCCAGGACCTGGGTTCCTTCTCGGGGTCTGTGGGAGGCGGCTGGAGCTGCTCTCATCTCTCTCCTTCTGAAAAGTGCACAGTGACTTCTCCGCTTCCTTGGGAGCCAAGTATGAAATCCGGGAAGAGCCAGGAATTATTATTATTATCATTATTGTTGTTATTATTGCGTGTAAATTGTGCATGACTAACTCAGAAGGAGGGGCACACTTTCTTTTTCCAGATCCTGCAAACATCGGTATGATAATCAGAAAAAAAATAATTATATGCTTGAAAACCTGCACCCAGCACTGCCCTCTGTTTTCTTCTAATTGTTCCCAGAGCCTCCAAGAGCCACATTTAAATAAAATGAAGCAATTATTTAGTCTGCAATTAAAGATCACAGAGATTTATTTTTAAGTAGGAATCTCATCGTTGGGGGTGAACTGGCAAGAGAGGAGGACAGGAAGGGCTGTGGCAGAGGTGGGGGCACGAAGGAGGAGTAGGGACCCAGAGACAGCCAGGCTGGGGTGGCTGGGGAGGGGAGCGAGCAGCTGACTTGCCGGGAGGCTCAAAGGCCACGCCCCTGGGAAATTCAAAAGGAGTGGATGGGGCATCGGGAGTAATTCCTTGGCCCTGCAAAGTCCAGGCAATCAGAGCGAGTCTTATCCAGCTCTATGTTGTGAAACTCTGGTTGAACATGCTTAAAAATACTCCCCGTCTAGACCCATGCAGTGCCGGCATGCAGTACGCTTCCTACAAATCACTGCTGAATGGTAAGGGAAGCAGAGGTCTGGACCCCACGCCCTGGCTTAGAGGTCCTGGGTGGGGCTGGATCATTTGACTATAGAATTAGGACAACAGTCACTGGCAGCTTCTCCCTCTGAGCACCCAGGCAGTGGACTCAGGTGGCAGCAGGCTGTTTGGCTGACTATAGGGTTGGCCCAAAATTTTGTTCAGGTTTTTCCATACGGCACCTGTGGAAAAACCTGAATGAACTTTTTGGCCATCCCAATACCAAAGGATTATAGGTACTGCCAGTGACTGTTGCCCTAATTCTATAGTCAAATGATCCTCAGGGTAAAGCAGTCTGGTACAGGGTCCCTCAACAAGTCACGGAAGGAAATGTGGAATTGGGGAGGGGGTAGGCAGAGAGCCCCCCTAGGTCTCGGGATTCTGGAGTATGAGGCTTCCCTTTCAGGGGACCAACTGGAAAAGTCACCTCTTCTCCTGCCTCCTCGAGCTGCTACCCAGACAGTCCTTGCAGCTGCTGGGACATCCCCAAAAGGCACAGGCTGTCACCCAGGTTTGCTTGGTCCTGAGGTGATGCCAGGAGAATTACCCACTCCGTGGAAAGGAACTGGGTAGGGGGGCTCAACTGGGGAAAAAATCGAGGAACACCCCAGGCTCGGCTGAACGGTGCTGTGGTTGCTTCATTGTAGGGGCCTGAATGGTCTTGGCTGAGTGGTTAAGAGGCTGATCTGACACTTTTCCTCAATTTGACTGCCATTATAGAATTTGTCAGGATAAAAGAGAGGAAAATATATGAGAGCTTTGTCCTGAAGAAAAGGGATAAGACTCCTCCTGGCCGATTTCAGTTTTCTCAGATGACTGAGAAATTTACAGGAGTGGTGGAGACCTAGTCCTCATACCGTGCAGCGGTCCCATAGGGAAACCCACTATTAATTTAAACACTTGCTTGTCCGGGGGCCGCACATAAGAACTGGCCATTCAGCAACCTGAGCAGTCACAGTGGTCTTAAATTGCCGGAGGCAGAATCCGAGACACATAAGATGAGCTGAAACGACTCTGGGGTGACTCCTGGAGGAGTTAAGCTCACAAGCAGCACATGGGCCCACTTCACAAGTTCACTAGTGATTTTTATCCCCAACAAATTCAGCTTAAAATGGGAAGCAGAATCTCTCAAAAACAGAAACAAAGGGGTGTCAGAAAGCCAGCCTCTGACTAACACTCCAGCCAGATTCATGTACAATATGTACGGAGCTCATACTTGCAAGTACCTAGTTAATTACAGAAATTATACTAAAAGAGATCTCAACCTAAAATGGCCAAATTGGGGTTCTTTTGATATTCCAAAATTGATATTTTTGCGTGCACAATTAGAAAAGCCCTGCCATGCTTACTTGGACTGGTATCTAGAAGCTTCTAAAACAAAATGAGAGAGTAACTTCTTTGCAGGAAACCAAGAAATTGCTTGAAACTATATTAGAACTAAAAAAGGCCGCTAGCACTGACTTTGCCAGGTCACAGGCCTAGTGGAACTGGGAAGTCACGTTTGGCATTTATGTCATTTGGCTTTTGATTTCTGGGCATCACTTCACCATCTTTTGGGGGAATTCTTGGCACTAGGCTTTTGATTTCTGGGCATCTCTTTGCCTTTTGTTTCATTTGGAGTGTGCCTCCTGGCTGGTGAAGTTCTGGTTCCGTTTGGTTTGTTGGTTTGGTTTGAGTGGACAGACATCTGGTACAAACCGCTCGAGTAATATGGGAATTGCTCACTCTAATTCCACACTCCACTTGGCAACCCCTAGGGAAAAAATAATTTTTTTTTAAATGGTCAGTCTATAGCTATGACCCAATGACAAGAAAAATGGCCTAAAAATATTAGGTCTTTACTGACACAGGATAGGAGAATGTACTGAAGTTCTCTTACATCCAGCACTTCCTCCTGTAATCAACAGCCTGGGTCTGATCAAACTATGACCCCCACTTCCCCAGAAGAACAATCCCTGCTGGGACCAATCTGCCCTTGTTATCAGGGCCAAGTTGAGCACTATCTGGTCTAAATTTTGGCTATAAAACTATGGTCACAGAAAAATATTTTTTGACAATGTGGTCACAATATTCTTTAGACTCCAGAGAAAGCTTGAAGGAAAAAATTATCTCTTTAAGAATTCCTGCCCTGAGGAAATACCTCCTCCTATACTTTAGACCAGAGCTCTCTGGATCACTTATCTAAACCTTCTCTAATTCCTGAAACCAAAAGGGGAAAAAAGCCTTTTAAAATCTTATTCCAACCATTTTTAACTAGTATTCATAACTAAGTTTGAAAAACAAAGCTAAAGGATCTCTGTCTATTTGGATATATGTATGTCTCAGTGTGTGTCTTTGTTTTTTTTTTTGGATAATATTGCCGATTGCTGAGATCAGTTTGTAAATGAGCTCTAATCTAGTGGGTCTTCAAAAAAAAAAAAAAAGTTTAAGCACTTACAAATCAAATAATTCTAAATACAAGAGAAATTAACCTAAATGAATTCCAGGTTCACGTGAACTGGGAAATATTCAGTATTAAATACCTGATATTAATGTTTGTTTGTTGATCTAACTAATGTAGACATGTCTAACAGTAATTAACATTAAGCAGAATATTTTCATTGTACCTAGGTTTCATATAAATTAAATATTATTATATCTGTTACAAGTTTGTCAGTAAGGAAATCACCTCGAGTAAAGAAACTTCTAAAAAAATGTAAATGAGATATGAGCTTTTAGATAAACTATTAAGAATAATTATGCTTTAGGAATGTCTGTCTAAAATAGTCTCTCCAGATTGGGGTAACTTGAATTTCTAAGGGTTGTACTAATCTAAGAGCTGGAAGTCTACTGAGTAGCTAAGTCATTGCCAAATAAAATAACATGTTGCAACATTTACTACTGAACACTAATTTCCTCTTACAGAGAAACTAAAGAGGTTTGAGATTAAAAATGAATGATGTTTGGTGCCATCCTAAAATGTTCTAAGAAAGCAAAGGTTTTAGAAATTATCACTGGTACATATGCTCACCAATCCATAAAATGCTAATAATAAAAGTCAGTTCTTGGTTGCTTAAGGAAAGTAGGAAGTGTGTTTTCAGTAAAGATGGTATGAGGAATGGAATTGCATTTTGTGAAGGGAAAAGGAAGTAAGCCTGACTTACAAGTGGGTTTTTAGGTGGAAGAACACAGTGATGGGAGCAGAAAGTGAAAAGGCTTGTGAAAAGTGAACCAAACAGTGAAGGGGAGAGTTTTGTACATGGTTTAAAGTTTAAACTTAGGACTAAAAGTTTAAAATAAAGTTAATTAAGTTTACCTTGTGAATAAAGTAAGCTGGTGCAAAAACTTGAATTTACCTTTTCTCTCTGTTAAGAGGACATCTTTTCTTCAGATATTGAACTGCCTTTGATGATAGATTTAAGTTGATTTCTTAAATGATCTGTTCTGAAATCCTTTATTGTTACTTTGGCTAATATTGAATAATATTGTTTTCCAATAACCTATAATCCTATCTGATTTAGTGTCCTAAACCTTTTTGATATTTGTTGACAAAACTTCCTAGATCATTCTAATGAAGATGATTTCTAGCTAACTTTGGGATGCTTCAGAGGGCCCCTGAAACATCCCTAAAAGGGATATTACTAATTAGGTTCATTCTGTATACAGAATTAAATGGGGCATATTGTCAAGTGAGAAATAAGTCTCGGGTTATATTGTATGGTAAATGTTACCCTAGGATATAGATATCCTAGAAACTGTATTGAGTACCTAAAATTCTGATAGTAGTGTAGGGAAGTCACTCAGTTGTGTCCGACTGTTTGTGACCCCATGGACTGCAGCCTACCAGGCTCCTCTGTCCATGGGATTTTCCAGGCAAGAGTACTGGAGTGGGTTGCTTTTTCAGGTAAACTGTTATCAGGCATAATTCTAGTTACTATCTCAAAATATTGTCATAGCACTAACCAAGTTTTGCAAAAATGCTTCCTCTTCAAGAAGATTTATAAAAAGGACTTTTGGATAAACACCAGTTTCTGAGCTGGGTAAGCAATCTAATGGAAAACCTGATGACTTCACAGAGGTTAACGAAAGGACTGAATGAACAGGTGAATATGCTCATAACGTTTATGGTTTCTATCTGAAAAAATTACTGATTTGAACCTGTGTTTTCCAGGCGTAAGAAAGAAAAAAAAACCTTTCCCTCAAACTAATTTTGACAGTAAAATTTTATAAACAAATTGAAACATTTATCTTTTCTATCTGAACCCTCCAGAGATTGGAAGCTCTTAGTTTCCAGTAACTTTATCAGATAAGTTAGAAAGGTTATCTCACTAACAGGTACAGAAATCTCAAGGAATTTTGGAGACCCTGAGAAGGGAGACTGTATAGAGCTTCTCCATCTTTGGCTGCAAAGAATATAATCAATCTGATTTCGGTGTTGACCATCTGGTGATGTCCATGTGTAGAGTCTTCTTTTGTGTTGTTAGAAGAGGGTGTTTGCTATGACCAGCAAAAACAAGACCGGGAGCTGACTGTGGCTCAGATTATGAACTCCTTATTGCCAAATTCAGACTTAAATTGAAGAAAGTAGGGAAAACCACTAGACCATTCAGGTATGACCTAAATCAAATCCTTTATGATTATACAGTGGAAGTGAGAAATAGATTTAAGGGCCTAGATCTGATAGAGTGCCTGATGAACTATGGAATGAGGTTCGTGACACTGTGCAGGAAACAGGGATCAAGACCGTCCCCATGGAAAAGAAATGCAAAAAAGCAAAATGGCTGTCTGCAGAAGGCTTACAAATAGCTGTGAAAAAGAGAAGTGAAAAGCAAAGGAGAAAAGGAAAGATATAAGCATCTGAATGCAGAGTTCCAAAGAATAGCAAGAAGAGATAAGAAAGCCTTCCTCAGCGATCAATGCAAAGAAATAGAGGAAACCAATAGAATGGGAAAGACTATAGATCTCTTCAAGAAAATTAGAGATACCTAGGAACATTTCATGCAAAGATGGGCTCGATAAAGGACAGAAATGGTATGGACCTAACAGAAGCAGAAGATATTAAGAAAAGGTGGCAAGAATACACAGAAGAACTGTACAAAAAAAGATCTTCACAACCAAGATAATCACGATGGTGTGATCACTCACCTAGAGCCAAACATCCTGGAATGTGAAGTCAAGTGGGCCTTAGAAAGCATCACTACAAACAAAGCTAGTGGAGGTGATGGAATTCCAGTGGAGCTATTTCAAATCCTGAAAGATGATGCTGTGAAAGTGCTGCACTCAATATGCCAGCAAATTTGGAAACTAGCAGTGGCCACGGGACTGGATAAGGTCCGTTTTCATTCCAATCCCAAAGAAAGGCAATGCCAAAGAATGTTCAAACTACCGCACAATCGCACTCATCTCACATGCTAGTAAAGTAATGCTCAAAATTCTCCAAGCCAGGCTTCAGCAATACGTGAACCGTGAACTTCCAGATGTTCAAGCTGGTTTTAGAAAAGGCAGAGGAACCAGAAATCAAATTGCCAACATCTGCTGGATCATGGAAAAAGCAAGAGAGTTCCAGAAAAACATCTATTTCTGCTTTATTAACTATGCAAAGCCTTTGACTGTGTGGATCACAATAAACTGTGGAAAATTTTGAAAGAGATGGGAATACCAGACTACCTGACCTGCCTCTTGAGAAACCTATATGCATGTCAGGAAGCAACAGTTCGAACTGGACATGGAACAACAGACTGGTTCCAAATAGGAAAAGGAGTACGTCAAGGCTGCATATTGTCACCCTGCTTATTTAACTTATATGCAGAGTACATCATGAGAAACACTGGGCTGGAAGAAGCACAAGCTGGAATCAAGATTGCAGAGAAAAATATCAATAACCGCAGATATGCAGATAACACCACCCATACGGCAGAAAGTGAAGAGGAACTAAAAAGCCTCTTGATGAAAGTGAAAGTGGAGAGTGAAAAAGTTGGCTTAAAGCTCAACATTCAGAAAACGAAGATCATGGCATCTGGTCCCATCACTTCATGGCAAATAGATGGGGAAACAGTGGAAACAGTGTCAGACTTCATT
>NW_011495071.1:7160026-7160336 GCF_000754665.1 Bison bison bison
TTCCAAACAGAGACATTACTTGGCCAACAAAGGTCCATCTAGTCAAGGCTATGGTTTTTCCAGCGATCATGTAGGGACATGAGAGTTGGACTGTGAAGAAAGCTGAGCGCCGAAGAATTGATGCTTTTGAACTGTGGTGTTGGAGAAGACTCTTGAGAGTCCCTTGGACTGCAGGGAGATCCAACCAGTCCATCATAAAGAAGATCAGTCTTGGGTGTTCATTGGAAGGACTGATGCTAAAGCTGAAACTCCAATACTTTGGCCACCTCATGTGAAGAGCTGACTCATTGGAAAAGACCCTGATGCTGGG
>NW_011495071.1:7160436-7167919 GCF_000754665.1 Bison bison bison
TGATGCTGGGAGGGATTGGGGGCAGGAGGAGAAGGGGACGACAGTGGATGAAATGGCTGGATGGCATCACTGACCTGATGGACATGAGTTTGAGTGAACTCCAGGAGTTGGTGATGGACAGGGAGGCCTGGCATGCTGTGATTCATGGAGTCACAAAGAGTCGGACACGACTGAGCGACTGAACTGAACTGAACTGAGAAGGGAGAAATTTACTTAGATCTGTTAGGCAAAATCTGTGATAAGCCTTTGGGATGACTTTCCTAGCCCTGAAAGGTTTTATTTTAAAAGTTCAGTCTGAGACTATAAAAGTCTCATCAAAGCAAAAAAGTCTATGATCAGCTATGGTTATATAAATCATCAGGCCAAGTTTATTGAGACCAAACCTATATTACAAACAAGTCTTAATTTGGTTATATTTGGTAAAAATGACAGTGATTTTAGGGAGAAAAAGATGTTTCAATGAATGTTAAATCCAGTTTGTTAATGGAAATCTGTACCTACTAAGACTCATTTCCTGGATAGTTCTTTGCTGTTAGGGTATATTAATGTAAAATTTAATTGAATTATTAAAGGGCAGTCTAGGATTGTTTCTGAAGCTTATCTCAGGAATCTGTCTTTGGATGAAGATCAGATGCCTCACTCATGACCTGTAACCAAGACTGGAAGAAGACGTCATTTAAGGAACTGTCTCCAACCTGGATGGAAAGACCTTTCTATCAGATACTCTTCACTAGCTCATGCCCAGTGAAATTGAAGGGAAATTGACTCGGGTTAACTCCTACTTCCAAAGACCCCTAAGCTGGACTGGTCTGTAGAGAGGCCTGCTGACCTCAAACTCACCTTAAAACAATGCTCAAACAGAGGAAACTACACCAGGACAAGGAGGAGGCATCAGAAGCAGACAGCTTGCCCAAGATGCTGATCTGACCTGTATGATCATTCATAACGTTTTCTTGATTCCTTGGTCCTATGCCTACCAATCAAATGTTTTCTATCATGGACATGATTCTATGCTAGTTTAAACTTCAATCCAATCGTTGGGTTGTGGCCAATTACCTGTGTCTAGTAGTTCTGGGTTACCTTGGTGGATTTCTGTTTTCTAGGGCTCTGATTGGATACCCCCTAGGAAATTTATTTTAGATGAATGTTCAGTCCTGTTCTACCTATTCATGATATTACTAGGTGGGATCCTCTCACCTAGCCAATTAATAATACCTGCTCTGATGCTGGCCATAGATTTAAGTTTTCTCTTAGGGTCACTCAAACTCAATCAGAGTGACAACCTAAGTCTCAATAAAAGAAATTAATCGCTCATCTATTAAAAGGAAAACTCCCACAATTATGGAGTGGATCTACATACCAGGCTATGGTCATTTAAGTTTAAAAGCTTCTCTATGTTGGGAAGGGTTAAATCATACTAAAAATGATCAAGCTGGTCATTCTGAGACAAGGCTGGATGTTTTATGAACTATGCCTATTATTACCTTAGAGAGAGTGATTGGTATGGAACCCAGTGGATTTGTGGTACTAATTTATAGCCTTCACATCTACAGTGATGGATACAAAGGTGTAGCCTGTGATTCCCATGAATTTAAGGGCATACATGTTAACAAATTAGAGGTGGGTCAAGGATCTGTATTCTACTGGTATGACCATTTAGCAGCTTGTGTGTGTGTGTGCATGCCTTCAATGGGGTTAGAGGATATAATTGACCATATTAAAGCCTTAACAACTTTCATAAGCTTTAAATTATATTAACTGGGTTATTTAGCCTATTGAATTCTGAGATCTCTATGATGAGAAAGGCAGTGCTACACAACTGCAAGGCCCTTGACACCTTACAGCATCTCAGGGAAATATCTGTGCTATAATTCAAAGTGAATGCTATATTTTCATACCTGATAAATCCTGTAATGTAACACATTTGATGAACCATATAAAAAACCAGACTTCTGCTTTAAGTGACCCATTCCCTAGTCTTGCTGATCTTTTAAAAACTGGTTTGGTGTGGGAGGCTCATGGCTAAAATATTTACTTTTAATTCCACTAATGTTATTAACTATATGATTTGTATTTTGCTTGTTTCACAAGATTATTTCTTCTTGTATTACCAAATGCATGACTGAGCCTCCAGTGAAAATAGACTTGAAGCAGTTGATCAAATGTATAGCTCAATATACAATCAATGATTGCAATAGTGTAACTCTAGATATGGGAAGATGCAACAAAAGGGAATACTTTCCTGGACCATAACTAGAAGACAGGTGTCCAGAGATCTTTGACTATTAAGACCTAGTCCAGTACAGCACATTGAGTGGCCTATCAACAAAATCCTTCTTCAGAACTGGGAATGAGCCTTCCCAGCAACATGGGACAAAATGGTCATGAAATGCCCCCCAAAGTATGGTCGGATTTATGACCACAAGGGGGTCGTGTCAAATAAAACTTGGCACTTACCAAGAGCATTGCCAACGAGTGAACAACACAGGTGTTGGCCATCTGCCTTTATGGAGACTGAGCCCCATGCTGCTATAGCTGTTGACTTTCAACAACCCCTGAGGGGTGCAGGGTGGAGTGAGGTGCTCTGTGCTCCAGGGAAATTGGTGGGACGGGTCTTTAGATAGTTGGATGCTTTTAAGAACAGATTTTATGATCTCAATCCTTGCATCTCCTCATATCTAGAGAAGCCCTAAATCCCTTCATGGTGACATCAGATCCTCATGACTAACAAAAAAAAATCTTTTGTTAAATGAATGCTTCATGGTACTGAACTCCCCCTTCACCAAAACCTTATATATGGACTTTACCCCACTGTCGCTTTGGAGCAGTCTCTCAGAGCTATCTGAGATGCTGTCTCCTGGGCTGCAGTCCTCGTTTTGCCCCAAATAAAACTTAACTCGCAACTCCCAAGTTGTACATCTTTTTTCAGCCGATAGAAGCAACACCATGTGAGGCATGGGGAACACAGCCGGGAAAAGTATGGAGAGAGGAAAGGCCAGGTGGGGTCCCCCTAAATCTCTGAAATACCTGAGATCTCCAGAAAGTCTTACTTGCCTCTCCCCCTCACCCTGGTTGCTCTCACCTCCTGAACTTACCTCCCCAGCCCTGGCTCGCCCATTCCTAGCCAGCACCAAGCTCTCAGTGGACCTGGGCCAACCTTGGACTCTTCCTCTCATTCTGTCTGGCCGACTCCTACTCATCTTTGAAACCTCTGCCTCAAGAGCAGGTCTACAGAAAAGTCTCCTGGGACTCCCACCCCTCCACTCCTCTCCCCATGAGCTCTTTCTACTCAGGACTTGTGTTTGAAAAAGTGAAAGTTAAAAGTTAGTTGCTAAGATGTGTCCAACTCTGCAACTCTATGGACTCTAGCCTTCCAGGCTCCTCTGTGCGTGAAATTCTCCAGGCAAGAATACTAGAGTGGGTTGCCATTCCTGTCTGCAGGAGATCTTCCAGATCCAGGGTTGGGACCCGGGTCTCCAGCATTGCAGGGGGATTCTTTACCACTTGAGCCACCTTTGGTTAACATCCATTTCCTGTTCTCTTCTGTAAGCTCCGTGAGGGCAGGCAAATGACTGTTTTGTTCCATAACTTTTGTGAGTAAATGATCTGTGTGTGAGAGAACATGTCTGAGGAGGGCAAGGCTGGGACTGAGTTTTGGAGGGCAGGGACTCAGACATGACAATCCTCAAAGCCTGGTAGACCTGCTGCTGTGGCCTCTCTGGGTGGCTGGTCACCTTTGCGTAAGAAAGCCAGGGGCCTTGGCTGTTTAATGGGAATCAGGTCATGTGGCCAAAACACTCACTGCCCCTCCTCACTCCACACAGGGGGCTCCTCCCAAGGGTCCAGGACCACAATGCGTATCTGGGGAGGCAGAGGGTGGGGGAGATGGACTGTCTGGGTCCCACAGCATGTCCTTCCCGGGAGCTCCCACCCACTGCCCCCACCCGGAGGCCAAGGAGGAAGGAGGCCAACCAAGAGAACTCTGCCTGGATGGGCCAAGCACTGTGTCCAGGTTGTGAGAACACCAGAAGCAGAACCACTACGAAAGAAAGAAAGGGAAGTCACTCAGTTGTGTCTGACTCTTTGCAACCCCATAGACTGTAGCCTACCAGGCTCCTCCGTCCATGGGATTTTCCAGGCAAGAGTACTGGAGTGGCTTGTCTTTTCCTTCTCCAGGGGATCTGCCCAACCCAGGAGTCAAACCTGGGTCTCCTGCATTGCAGGCAGATGCTTTACTGTCTGAGCCACTGGGGAAGCCCCAAGAGCCACTATGGTAGTTTCTAGAAGACCTCCACATTCATTATCTTATTCTGAAGTGCACAGGGCATGTAGGACGATCCTCATTTTATAAATGAGAAAACTAAAGCTCAAAGAAGATGCAACATTTACTCAAGGTCACACAAGTGAAAGGGGCAGATCCAAGACACCTGTCCCTGGAGAGAGCGGTGGCTGTGTGTGTACGTCTGTGTCCAAGAGGGGCACAATCACCCCTTTAAAAAACACATGAAAAAATAAAGCAAGAAGAAGCCTGGACCTCCACAGGAAGAGAGGCGAACACAAACTCTCTTTTTCCTTTTCCCAGAACGGCAGCCTGTGTGAGCCTGCAAGGCCCTCACATCTGTCCCCTCATGCAAAATGAAAGAGGTTCTGAAAAACAAGAGGGGCTGTAATAAAGCACAGACTGTGTTGGCAACGGAGCTGTGCCCAGCGTGCCCTGTCACTGTCACCACCGAGGAGACAGCAGCCGGGTTGTTCCCGCGCCCAGGCTTCTCTCCAACTCCGGAGCTCCCAGGGAGGGGCACACAGAAGGACACACTCGGGCAAGACCAAGGGAGGAGCCAGGAGGCCCAGAGACCAGCTATGCAGGAGCAAACACAGCTCCTACTGTGAGCAATCAGGGACCCACACTCCTGCAGTAATATCGCTATTGTTACTCAGAATCCAACCCCAACCGTAGGGCTCCTTAGAGCCCTCCCAGAAATCACAAACTGGCAGTGTCTCTTAACAGGGCTGTATTAGGTACCCACTGCTGCATGACAAGGGCTTCCTAGGTGGCTCAGTGGGTGAAGAATTTGCTTGCAATGCAGGAGATGCAGGAGACGCAGGTTCGATTCCTGGGTTGGGAAGATTCCCTGAAGGAGGGGATGGCAACCCACTCCCAGTACTCTTGCCTGAAGAATCCCATGGACAGAGGAGTCTGGCAGGCTACATACAATCCATGGGGTCACAAAGACTTGGACACAACTGAAGTGACTGAACATTCACACATGCTGCATAACCACCCCCAGACTGAGCCGCTTAAGACAACAACCATCTATAACTACACACAGTTTGTGAGGCCAGGAATTGGGAGTGGCCAGGCTGGGTGATTCTGGCTCATAGGGTTGCGCTGTTGCTGGCCATGGCCACATCTCCACGTTCAGCTCCTTTTACCTCCAGCTTACTCATGTGGTTGGTCAGGCCTTCTGGCTGTGGGCTAGAGGCTTCAGTTCTTCACCACGTGGGCCTCTTCCTATGGCCACTCGCAACCAGCTGGTGGCCCTTCCCCAGAGCCAGTGACCCTTCCCCAGAGCCAGTGACCCACGGGCAGAGATGAAATCAAAAGCCACAGTCATTTAAGACCCAACCTCAGTGGGACTTCCCTAGTGGTCCAGTGGTTAAGACTCCAAGTTCCCAATGCAGGGGATCCAGGTTTGATCCCTGGTCAAGGAACTAGAGCCCACATGGCACAGTGAAGACCCCGAAGAGCAAAAACCAAACCAAAACAACAACAGTCTCAGAAGAGACCTCATCGCTCTTGTCACATGTTGCCCCCCACGTACAAAGCGGGAGGGCATGACACAAGGGTGTGGATATGGGGAGGGAAGAACTTGGGGGCCATCCCAGAGGCTGGCTACCATAGGAAGGCTGCAGTATTGGGCTGAGTCAATTCTATAGTGGGTTGGGCATCCTTGGCCCCGCCCTCAGAATGCCAGTAACTTCCTCCAGTGCCAGTCATACTGCAGCTAAAACATCTCCCTTTTCCCTTCCCTACTCCCCCACTTCTCCCAACTCCCATGCTTCCAAAGCATCACAGGACCACTGGCTTCATCTCTTTATTTTACCAGTGAGTGACTGGCTCTGGCAGTAATGCAGAGGACATCTATAACACGAGAGGGCAGAACCACAACCACGGTCCCTCAGGAGCACAGCCCACTTCACTGGGCTTTTGAAAACATGGGCAAGTTATTTGTCTCCTTCCCCTTGAGGTTCCTGATCTGGGAAACGGAGGCAAAAGACCTAGCTTGCAGAGCTGTCGTGCGGGATGAATGAGATCCTGTGTGTTGAGCCCCTGGCACACAGAAGGAACCCGTAAACCACGGCACATGGCACAGCTGCTGGACTCCTGCCAGAGATGTGCTGTTTCTTCAATATCCACTGCTTTAAGGGGATGACCCTGGCGAGCCAAGAAAGAACACTCTCTTCTGAATGAGGAAGTTCAACCTCTGCTCTTGGTTTTGGATGAGTTGCTTTAAACTTTCCTGGGCCTCAAGTCCCCCAGTCATAAATTAGAAAAAAAAAATTATTTTCTGTTATTTTTTCCTTTCCAGTGATGCTATGATAAAAAAGAAAGAACAGGTGTAAAAAGCCTTTCAGGATCTCAAGGTGGAGCGTAGGGAACAATGGCCAAGTTCTGTGTCTGCTTCATTTTATGTCCCCATAGAGGTGGGTCAGCAATGATACACTGAGTGCCCACTACGTGCCAGGCACTAGGCAAGTCAGCCAGTCCCAAAGCAGATCACAGGATGATGCTTTCTGGGACTAGAATAGGCAACTTCGACAGCACAGAAAACCACCATTCTAGGAGGCTTGCTAGTCCACATGAGGAAATTCTAGAATCTGGGATACATGGTACTATGGTGGATACATATAAGGTGCTGCTTATTATGATGAAAAGGATGGTAGCCCAGCTCAGAATCAATGACATTCTACAATCCAGTAACTGCAACAGATTCATTTGCTGGCCCCTGGGAAGGCTTCATTGAGAGATGCATGCAAAGAAGGATTTATGAAAGATGTCTTGGGCTTCTCACATCAAGAAGCTGTCCAGGCAACAGGAACAACTAGAGGGCATCCAGAGAGGCATGAGATGATATGGTCAGTTCCAGGAAGTGGGGGAAGTCCGGTGGGTGGAGATATTTATTACCTAGACAGCCAGGAGTCACGAAAGGTTTAAAGTCAGGCAGCGATATGATCAGATCTCTATTTCAGATAGAGGTGGAACGAAATCGGAGGCACCGAAATCAGTTAGGAAGCGATTGCAGGTTGCATGGGTGAAAGATGGTGGCTGCCTGCAACGTGCCGAGTGTAGGTTACTCAACAGCTGTTGACGGTGAATGATTGCGTGTGAGTATACATCTATATACAGGGACGTGCTATGCATTGTTCTAGAACAGGATGATTTCAAATAGCTTCTGTTCATTTCTTCACCACCCACACACTC
>NW_011495071.1:7168019-7176949 GCF_000754665.1 Bison bison bison
CCACCCACACACTCTGAGCTCCTTCCTCACCTTCTGCCGGCAGCCCAGCAATTCCTGCCCCGTCAGTACTTTTCTCGCTAGAATCTTCCCAGTTTTTCAAACAGGATGAAACCTATTTTGCATTTCAGGTCATTTCCTCCCTAGGAAGAATTTTGTGAGTCTAGCAGTAACTACCTCGCTACTTTTCAAGTCTTCCCCTGGACGCCGGCAGCAGCCAGAGCCCTCTGGCTGACGTCAGTATTAGTCTTACCACGCCAGTGTCAATCACACTTCATCCTCACCGGCTATCCCGTGTCTGTGCACATTTAGTCCCTCAGAATCTCTCTACAAAATGTACTTACACGCGTATTCATAAAAATATGGTCTATTGGTTTCCCCATTGAGATTCCAGCTCCAAAGGCTTGGGTTTCCTGGGCGTTTCTCCCTGGTTCTACAAGGATTTTCAGGGTCCCCAAAGGAGAAGTTTAGGACACGTCTCCTGCAGACTAAGCTTCATGACCTGCAGCAGCCCCACACAGGTGCCGTCTGAGGGTTTCCACCAACATAATCATATCTCTGTTTAGGGAAAGCGACTTGGATGGCTACCAGGGATGCAGCCAGCAGTCACCCTTTGCCACCAGCCCTTTATTCCACATGTTGGTAACTTCTATGATAAGAGATGAAGAGGTACGCAGTTACATCCTAAAAGGAGGTAACTAGAAGAAGATTCCACCAGAAGACAGAGGGGAAACACCTGCAGCCCAGCTGAAAACCGCACTACACAGCTAGCAAACAGCTCGCAGCTCTTGAACACATGTTGTCCCATCTGATCCTCCAACCGCCACCACAGGGTACCGAAGGCAGGCATTTCTACTCCTAACTGATCAAAGAACTAACGCACAGCAAGGTGAGGTGACAGGCTTAAACTGCTGCCACTAAGAAGAGGCAGTAAAGAGATATGAACCCTAGAATCCTGTCTCCCATCACATAGGTTATTATGAAATGTCAGCCCAGGACAGTGGTCCTCAAAGGCGGTCCTCAACCAGCAGCACCAGCATCCCCTGAGCTAGTGATAGAATTGTCACCCCAGAGCCACTGAATCAGATATTCTGGGGCTGGGATCCACCAGTCTGTTTTAACAAGTTCTCCAGCCAATGGGGATGCACACACAAGTTTGAGAACACTCTCCTGGGACCTGGAGATGGATAACATGATAACACAGACATAAGAATTTTAAGCCCACAAAGCCTGTGTGTCAATAGGACATGCCTGGGAGGAATTGGGTCAACTGTACACAGTGAAGGTTCTCTCGCTGAAGTCAACCTTAGCTCCCCCTGTGCCTCCAGCATGTATTGGACCCTGTGTGTGGCTATTCAGCTTGTGCACTGCACAACTCAAAGGAACAGTGCCCTTGGAGATGCACTGCCCAGCCATGCGCGGTGGCCACACTGCTGGTCTCACGTGGTGGTGGCAATGAGCAAGAGAGATTGACCAGAAACAGGAGGAAAAGTGAAAGGCGCTCAGTCGTGTCCGACTCTTTGCGACCCCACGGACTGTATAGTCCATGGAATTCTCCAGGCTAGAATACTGGAGTGGGTTGCCGTTCCATTCTCCAGGGGATCTTCCCAACCCAGGTGTCGAACCCAGGTCTCCCACGTTGCAGGTGGATTCTTTAGCAGCTGACCCACCAGGGAAGCCCCAAAACAGGATAAGAAGGTGGGACTCCATGTCATCACATATGCAGTCATTTGTTTCTAATTCTAGAGCCCCTGGGCCCCTCACCATAGACCCAGTGCCAGTCCCCTGAGAGATGGTACATCTCAACCCCTACACTGATTCGTCTTTTCCCACAATAGGGCACATGATCATGTGATGTGGACCAGTTCAGAAGAATCAGTGAGTAGAGATTCCTGAAAGGGATTTTTTTTTTTTTTTAACAAAGAGCTAAGTGAGGAGAAAACAGGCTACCTGGGGAGACAGGGGCTGCCTGGCCACAGGGAAGATTCAGAAAGAAGCTAGACAATTACTAATACCCATAGCAAGGGAGGATCAGGCTCCTTTCATAGACTATTTTATCTAATCATGAAAATGAAAGTGAAAGTGTTAGTTGCTCAGTCATGTCCTACTCTTTGTGACCCCATGGACTGTAGGGCCCCCCCCCTCCCCCAGGCTCCTCTGTCCATGGGATATCCAGGCAAGAACCCTGGAGTGAGTTGCCATTCCTTTCTCCAGGGGATCTTCCCTACCCGGGAATCAAACACAGTCTCCTAAATCTTAGGGGGATTCTTTACCATCTGAGCCACCAGGAAAAGTCCAGTCATGGAAATGGATCTGTGCAATCCACAAAGAAACTGAGGTATAGATAGCATACAGCACTTGCCCTAGGTTGTACAACCACTAAATACCTGGTCAGAATTTAGACTTGGGCTGTTCAACACTAGGGTCTGTCTCAGGGATGGCTCCTGGGACACAGAGCTTTCAGTGCTAAACCAGGAAATTGGGTAAACCAGGATGAGTGGTCACCTTGCCTAACACCGAGAGTTCTCTAGCTCCAGCCACAGTCAATGGACCGCATTGCTGATGCTGAAAACCTCTGTCCAGCTGCGTGCTGATACCTGCCTCCACATCTCAGGCAAAGTTGGCTGACCTGTATCACCTTCATGGAGGGACAGGGGGACAAGAGTAGAAAAGTGAAGCAGGGTTCACGCTGGCACCCACTGGGTTTTATCCCTACTAGATGGTCACCATCTGCTTCCACACTGCAAAGGGGTACTCTGGAGGAAGCAAAACAAGGCATCATCTCTCCTGGGCTCTGGCTCCCTGACAATGGGCCTTTGGAGGGTCCTCTGGCCCTCTAGCCCTCTGTGAGGTAACAGGGCATCCTCTCATACTGCGTTCCCGGGGATCTAAGCGGGTCTCAGAGACGCGTGGGTAACAGAATGCCCTAACCCAAGGTCATACACTACATTCAATGGAAAGCCTAGATTCGAACCTGAACTCCTGACCCCAAATCTGAGGAAGACGGAATAAACAAGGAGCTGATTCACTAATAGAGCTGAGGATCCAGGCCATGGCGGAGGCTCATCTGAGGATGGCAGGGGTCCCACCTCAAGTCTGGCTGTGGCACACTCCTGCTCACAAACACGGAATCTCAAATGCTCTGAAAAGCAATGGGATCCCATCCACCTGGTGACACCCTGGGCTTGTAGGGAGCAGAGGTGTCCGGGTGGAGTGTGCCCGGGGTGAGCCATTCCATGCTGGGAACCAAGGGGAGGCCCTGCAGCTGGAAGCCCCCGGGGCCCTGCACTGTGCACACATCCAGTTCTGTCCAGTATTCTCCCAGTAAACAGAGTTCCCAGTGACTCCATTTACCAACAAATGCATATGGTATTTGGGCTGGTTTTACCCCTCAGCTACTAATCTATCTTTAGAGTTAATATATTTGGATCAGAGAAGTACATCCGGCGAAGAAGGCCACTGGGGAGAGGGCAGGGTCTGGTCTTATCTCTGAGAACTGCTGTCTAGAATCTGCCCTTGGCACACCAAGGGACCCAATTCAGACGACAGTGATGAACACCAGGGAGCTGTGGCCGCAGGTGGCCTCTCCCAGTCTCTGAGGGTCCTTCTGGGAGGGCATCTATGGAAAGGCTCTCTCTACTCTTCCTTCTATCCAGCCAGCCAGCATCAAAAAGCCTGCCTTGTGCCAAGCCTTGTGCCAGGATGAGGGAATATAGAGGAAAATAAGACACAGGCTCTTGCCCCTAAGGCACTCACAGTCAGCAGAAGAGACAGACAAGCAAACAGGCAACACAACATAGCCTCAGGTACTGCAGACGAGGAGCAAATCTGGGAGAAGGTGGTGAGAAAGAACAGAAGGCAGATGGAGGCTGGGAGGGAGCGGCAGGAGACAGCCAGGCCCAGAGATGGAGGCTAGGAGGAGGGGTGCTGGGCAGGAGACCAGGTGCTGGGCAGGAGGACCATAGATATGCACACATGTGTCTGTGGGAACAGACACAGCCTGGTGGTAACCTGTCTGCACCCACGTCCCACAGAGATCCCTCAGCCCTGGACATCTCCAACCACACCTGTGTGCAACCAGGGCCCTCAGTCATCTCAGGCTCCCCAGGAAGCCAGCTTGTCACAGGCCCATTGGCCCACCAGTCCCCTGAGATGCATGATGCTGAGTGGAGCCCAGTACCCCTGGGCCGCCTCATCTCCTGTTCTTCAGCATAACCACACACTTGACCCCTGGCCCGGTTCCGTGGGAGAGCAGGTCCTTTCTGAAACCCAGATCCTCTAAGTATTCTCTCTTCTTTTCCAAGAGGCCTCTGCCTCCCTCTTTCTCATATAAGTTAGAGCTTGTTGGGAGAGAAAAAACTTGTGCTTATCCTTAACAATTAATTCTTCGCGATTCACAGGCAGAATTTACTACCCACCAGCATACCAGCAGCCCATTCCTGGCCTGCCATGTATCAATCCCATCCCTAACCTATGTGAGCAGAAAGTGGCTACTGGCCACCCCTCCACTCTACCCTACCTGAGAAGAGAACTCCTCTTTCAAACTTTGGGTCCTTCTGCCTCCTGGACAGGGCAGCTTCTCAGCCTCAGTTTCCTCATCTGGAAAACGAATGTAATCACACCGCTTACTCTAAGGCTGTTGTGTGAGTTAGAATAAATGATTCGTGAACAGCACCCTGGCTTCTCTAGATAATGTGTGGCTAATTATGTGTTACATATGGCTTAGTGTTGCAGGTGGGTTATCTCAATGAAATCTCACAACAACCTCTTGAGGTATGTACTATCATTATCCTCATTTTATAAAGCTCAGAGAGGTTAAGCAACTTCTCTAAGGTCACACAGTTAGTGGCTGAGCCAGGATGCAAACCCAGACAGCCTGGCTCCAGAGTCCAAGTTCTTGACCACCTCAATGCGCTGCTTAAAGCAAGACTCATCACACTGCAATGTGCTAAAGCAACCAGTCATGTTAGATGCAGATGCAGATGCTGCAGGGCATGTGGGGCCTGAGATTCTGCATTTTGACAAGCCCCAGGGATGCCAGGTCAGGCCTCAGGATACATACTACCATCTTTCCTTTCGTAGAAAGACAGTCTTTACAAGAAACCTGGATCCCTAGGATTTCTGAGCTGGAAGGGACCTTTGCAATCCCTCAGTTCCCCTCAGCACCCCACCAGGCTCTGGCTGGTGGGTATTCCCTCCACTCTCCAACAAGATCCAGCCACGAGTCACCCTGGTAACCAGGGCCCCAGGGGGACAAAGTTCACACCGACCTCACCTGATGCCTGGTCTGTGCTTCCCATTCAGGCCTGAGCCCGAAGCTGAGAGACGGAGCCTCAGCCCCCAAGGCCTGGTTTTGATTCTAGACAGTGATTTCCTGTTAGAAAAGTAAGACCAAGATCTCAGAACTACAGATGAGAATAAAGGACATCACAGAATCGAGGTGGGTCATCTCTGAGACAAACAGGTCACCTCCCCACCCCACGGAGGGTGGAGTAACCAGAGTGGATATAGGTGGGCAAGACCAGGGGCTGCCTGCCAGCCGGGGTGATTATAGACCAGGATGACAATGCAATTTGCAGGTGACCCTCCCAGACGGCATGCTGAGTCCAGGAGCCCAGGCTGAGAACACACGTGCTTCGCTTTGTAGAAGTTCAAGATCACGCGACGCCGGTCCACGGTGACAGGCGTCAGGAGGGTGGTCACCTTGGGGATGGAGGGACCAGCTGCAGGGACACACGAGAGGCTTCTGGGGTGCTGGGGAGGTGCTTCTAGAGGGTGGCTACACAGGTGTGTTCATTTTGTAAGGATTCATTGAACCGCACACTTAAGGTCTGTGTGCTTTTCTGTATGTATGTCATACTTCATTTAAGAAGCAATTTTTAAAAAAGCAACAAACCCAACCTAGCTGCAAAATAAAATCAAAAGAAAACAGAACCAGGGCAGGCTACCAAGGGAGTCTGGGCTGCTCCACCCCAGGGAGGCTTCCTTCCCTGAAGGAAAAAGCGGGGTGGGATGCGGGAACAGGGATGGGGCAGCAGGAACCCTGCCATGCTCTGTCCTTCACGTGGAGTTGGACCAGCACCGACCAGGTGGAGCTGTCCTGGGTGCCCTAAGCCTGTATCCTTTTCACGCCCATGAGCCAGAGGGCATCCCTTTCACCACGACTGGTGACTGCGGACATCGCCCCCAGAGAGACTCACGTCACCCGTGCAAGACAGGCGCCCAGCATCTTCCTCCCCTTTCAACAGGCTAGTTCTTAAAGAGCTTATCTTCTGTTTCATGATCTGAAGTCAACCAAGCAAGCAGACTCTGAGCTCCACGGCCTAGAGGCAGGTCCCCACTGTGCCACTTAGTGGTGTGCGACCCAGGCAGCCCTTTAACTTCTCTGTGCCTCAGGGGTCTTCATTTGTAAGGTGAGGATAATAAGAGCACCTTCTTCAGACTTTCCTAGTGGTCTGGTGGTTAAAACTCCACACGCCTAACGCAGAGGGTACAAGTTCAATCCCTGGTTAGGGAAGATCCTGCAAGCTTAATGGCACAGCCCCCCCAAAAAAGAGCACCATCCTCATACCATTACTCTGACGATTTAATTAATGTATGTGAAGTGCTTAGAACAGTGCCAGGTCCACAGTAAGGACTACGGAGGTGGATCTGTGCTATTATACTGCAGCATTTTGCAGACGTGTTAGGCACCACACATGT
The DNA here is from genome assembly GCF_000754665.1 of Bison bison bison. NCBI lineage: Eukaryota > Metazoa > Chordata > Mammalia > Artiodactyla > Bovidae > Bison > Bison bison. The sequence goes on from NW_011495071.1 coordinate 7,174,719, forward strand.
GGGCCTTGGGGAGCAGGCCAGAGGTCAGGCAGCCAGGGGGACCTGGGTCCCGTGCTGGTGGTGTGGCTGAGAAGGAGTGCCCTGGCAGAGGGCTCTGGGGCTCCCTGTCTGTGCCCCTGGCCCTGTCACAGGGAGCCGGAAGGTTGGAGGAAGCATAGTGGTACCCAGGGAGGTGCAGGAGCCCGCAGGAGTGGGGCATTTTCCTCAGATCCAAGCCACCCTCCTGCTGCCGTCAGGGCGTCTTTCTGAAACAGATGCCCCATCATGCTGCCTCCTCCTCAGATCCCTGGGCAGCTCTGAGCGTGCTGTTGGCAGCCTGGGGCCACAGGGCGCTCTCTTCTGCCTCCAGCCCCTCGCACACTGCTGTTCCCACAGCCTGGACCCGTCGTGTCCCCTCCTCACCGGACAAGCTCCTACTTCTGTCTCAGGACTCAGCAGAAATGTCAGGCCTTTCCTGGAACCCCCCTCCCTGGGCAGGCCTGGTCCCCTCATCCTCTCTCACTGGGGCTCCCTAAGCAACCCAGACATGCCTCCAACTCGACGCATGACACTGGCTTAGAGTCCATGGGTCTGCTAGGTACATCTCACCTCTGCGTGGTGACTCCCGAGAGCACACAGGGAGTCACAGATGAGTGAACAAACAAACCGAATCCGAGGGCCACCAGGACATTGCACACCCGGGGCACCAACGCCAGGGCCCCTGCCGCCCTGTTGCCTTCTCTGCCTATCTCCCTTCCTCCCCCACCCCACTCCGTCCCACACCCGCAGTCTATGTTGGCTCCTATTCCCTCCTGAGGCCCCTGCCTCTAGACCCCGACCTTCCCGACCTAGAGTCCTTCTCCCCGTAACAACACTGATGCAATAAAGTGTTTCTCTTTTCATCAGTCTCAAACCCTCAGCCCCAGGAGTGGGTTTCTCCAGATTTTAGGTACTTCTTGATGTAATCCTGGCCAGGGTGTACTTACAGACCCCTGCTAAGCAGCCTGGGGACTTCAGTGACCTGGGTGCCCAAGGGTCAGTCGATCAATAAGCACTCACCACCCTCTCCCCGCTCCTCAGCCCACCATCGACACAAACACCAAGGGCAGGGCTGGAGTTCCAGATGGCTCCACAAAAACCCATCCCATCAGAAAGAAATACCTGAACAAATAAAAACAGCCCTCCCTACTGAGCTGCCCCGAGGAAGGAGAGCCGGGCACCCCAGGGCAGGCTGAACTCTCAAGGAAGCAGGGGTCTTCCTAGTCATGGAACCTGGGGCCTCAGGGTCTAGGACAGACCACCCAGATCCTCGGACCTTGGGTCCCTCGGGTAACATGGGGAGGGATGAGGCCCGACTCACGCCACTGCTGTGTGTCTGGAGCACAGTGCCCTGTGGGAGAGAGTCTTATAAGCTGCGGTAGCCATGCCCTGAAAGTCCCGGAGAGCCTCAGTGTTGAGGTCAGACTGAAATGCCAGGTGACCAGAGGCAAAGGGCTAAGCAAAGATGACTTCCCTGTGAAGTCAGCCACCACATCTTTAGTGAGAAGGTTCTTAGAGGTCATCTGGTGACCCCTCCCCCCACACCAGAGGCTTCCCTTCCACAAGCCCCATAAAGTGCCAGGAAGAGCACAGGCTCAGCAAGACAAGTCTGCTCTGCTTATTTATAAGCTGTGTGATCTTGGGCAGATTACCTAACCTCTCTGAGCTTACTGCCACCAGTGCCTTATGGGGACAATGGTACCTCTAGCGTGTTATCTGGAGACAGTGAATACAGAACCAGAACCCCTGCACACAGCAGGCGCTCGGTAAATGGTAACTAACATCACCACCTGGCTCTGTTTTAGACTCACTCAGTAGTGGAGAGCTCACTACTTATTAGGGAATCCGAGCCACTGCTTGAGCACTTTGTTGGAAAAACCATGTCGGTATTGAAGCACCTCTGTCCTCCCCGTGATTCCTGCCCACTGGTTCTGCCCCCTGAAGCCTGGTACACAAGGGAGGTAGGTCTGGTCCCCTACCCTTCTGATCACCCCTCCCATTAGAGGGAAGGCTGGAAGCATGTCCTTCAAAGTCTTGTCTCCACCCACACAGTCTGATTCCACCAGCTTTTTCACAAGACCTGACTGTTCCTGGTCACCAGCCACCAACACACTCCTGGAGTAGCTCAGAGCAGAGGACAGGATCCAGCTGGTGTAGAACACAGGGCCGGGGCCTCTCTGGTCTGCAGTCCACTTTGTCGATGGATGGGGGTT
>NW_011495071.1:7177049-7182724 GCF_000754665.1 Bison bison bison
AGGAGGGCTGGGACCCCATCCAGGCTGGTGGTGTTGCTTGGAGTCCACCCCAACTATGTCCAGGATCTGAGACTTGGATTCCCTCTGAACCCCCACTGAGGGAGACTCAGCCACATAGGGAGGCTGAGAAAGGCCTGCATCAACTACCCCTTTTCAGTCCATCTCAATCACCATCACCCACCACTGTGGGGGGCAGCAGGAGAGGCAGGGGTGCTATGCGTGGTAACTTCTCAGGGCGCCACTGCATACGCCCAGCCGCTGGCAGGGTGGAGCAGATCAGATCTGGCTCCAGTTGGCTCTGTGTTCCCATAGCCCAGGACCAACCCTCACATACACCCTGGGGGGTTCTGCCGGGCTCCGAGGGAGGGCTCTGTGGTCTTCCTCAGCCTTGCCCTAGGTAGGTGGAACAGGCATATCCCCAGAGGGGACCCATAGCCCAAGGATGCAGGAGGGGGAAAGATTAAGCCTAGAACTAAGGGTTCCTTCTCCAGACCCCCCACCCCATTTCCCTGGTCTCCTCTGAGCCAGATGGGGCGTGAGCCAGGATGAGAGCCTAGAAACATGCTGGAAACCAGATGCTACCGTGGAACTGTGCCTTCCCAGGTAAATAAATTACATACCGAACACAAACAATCTGCCGCCTGCCTCTTCCTATTCAGAGGGTGGCATGCACGGGGGGAGTGAGCCATCCCTGAGAAGCAGCTTTATTTCCTTGTGAGGGGTGGGGGCAGGGACTGGCTCCATGTCTAGAGTGCTCTGCACCCTGTCACCTGAACATCTCAGGTAAATTATGGGAAAAGGAACTTTCTGAGTAGTCTGCTGAGAGGGCAGCAGAGAACAGCACTGGGTGGGCAGCAGACTGTAGCCTGAAGAACCAGCCCATCTGCTGGGGAGGCGGCAGCGGGTGACCTGGACCCTTCCTGGCAAGATGCTGAGGCCCAGACACGGATGAACCCAGCCTACTTCTGGGGCTTCTGAATGGCCGGAACTCAGGCTAAGCTGCATCACAGGAAGGGTAGGTCTGCCAGGAGCTCTCCCTGGGCAAGAAGGGCATGTGACCCGCAGCAGATGATGGAAAGAACCCACCTTCCAGCCGAGAGACTTGAGGCTACACCCTGAGAAGGATGGCTGAACAGGAGGTGTTAGAAAAGACAGCCCCAAGGGGCTGTGCAAACTTGAGTTCTGGTGGGTTTCACAATAGCGGACACCAGGCCAGTAGGGACCCTGAGGGGCACGTGGCACACAGGGCAGCAAGCCTGTGTCTGGCCACTGTCTAACACATCAGGGCTTGATGTGGTTGACAAGAGGCACTGAGCAGTGACAGCCCAGAGGCTGGGACACCTGTGTCTGTATTCTTGCTTTGCACCCAAAGAGCCCGTGACCCTTTGGGGCCTGGGTTTCTCATCTGGGACATGTCAGTTCAGAGGAGGGGAGAGAATGATGGAGGATGCATCCCCCAGCAAGAAGTGCGAGCAGAGCTGGGGGGACCCCCACTAAGCCCTAAGGGGCTCCGTCTCCCTCCTCCCACTCCCCCCATCCTGCTGCCTGCCCTGGCACTGCACTGATTCTTTCTTGGGGGGAGCTGGTAAGGGCTGGCCTGGGCAGGTAGATGCCTGTGTCTTTGTGGGGCCTGGAGTGGGCACGGCTGGGAGCAGGGTATCTCTACTCCTTTGGCAGAATGGGAGGAAGACTGAGTCTCCACCAGGGCAGTGGGTTATGAAGGTGATCCCATTAGTGGAACTTCCAATGGCTCAAGACCATGAGACCTAGAGAAACTGTCAGCCGCATAAAGGTGGTACCTGCGGGCACATGCATCAGGCAGAGAAGGGGTAGATAACGCCCAGTAAACACTGATGACACGTCTCCTGGGCGTGGCTATGCTGCCAAGCACATGGGCCACTGCGTGCATGCCAGTCTTCCCCAGAGTGAGCAAGACGAGGATGAAAGAAAACGGCGCAGGTCTTGGTGGTGATGGCGGTTTAATCACTCAGTCACGTCCATGGACTGCAGCCCGCCAGGCTCCTCTGGCCATGGGATTTCCCAGGCAAGAGATGATTCTAATCCCCAGATGAAGCCTTTACCAGAAAAGTGCCTGGCCCGGGAGTCAGCAGACCCGTTCAGACCAGATGGGACCTTGAACAAATGCGCAGAACCATGTCCTTTATGAAAATACCCAAATCAACCCCCCAGGTTGGCCAGACATTGTTCAGCAAGATCATCCAGCTCCAGTGCCTGCCCCCCGAGGGTTTACATGCTGTAAAATGGCAGGAGGCTCACATGGGTGGGATGATGGGAGAAGGGGGGCCCTTCACCCCACATCAGCTGGGACTCTTCCCTTCCGGGGTAGAATCTGACCTGTCCTCCCTGGCCCTTCAGTTACAGCCTTCCCTTACTGAGACCTCATGCCTTTTTTGGGCACCTTCCGAGGTTTCTGTTTGGGGGAGGCCAGCAGCTGGGGGCGGGGGCTGGGGCTACCCATGCATGCGTGTTTGTGTGTGTTTGTGTGTGCGCAGGCGTGTTGTTGGCACGGACGTGACTCTGCATTATCCAGGCCCGTAATGAGTCCTCATTGCAATGGGTTTGATGGAATAATTATATTCTGGAAAAACTGCAGGAAACTGCGTTCCACTTCTTAAAGGGCAGGATCATCAAACATTTGTGCTACATTATTTGCAGTCACACCTTCTGCTGCATCTGCTCCCTTAAAAAAAAAATCTCCAACTCCAATCTGATCTGAATATATAAATCTGAATTATCACAGCAAAGGCGATATGCTCACACCTTTTTTCTTTTTTTTTTTTTTATCTGTTGCCATGGTGATTAGATAAAATTCACGCCAAGTCTCCAGGGAAGGATGGAATTATTTCAGACAGTTTCTCACCCCTCTCAAGCTACTTCTCTCTGTAACATGCCTGGGCACCATCTCTGGGCTTGGGCAGAAGAGCAGCAAGTAGAGAAGGCACCACTTCTCTGGGAAGCCCTGGACAAGCAGCAGAAAGCACTCCTCTTTCAGAGATTCTCTTGGTGCCAAACTCTGCCCTTAGCCACAGAGCCAGAAACAGGTCCTCAATTCACAGCTTTCCTGACCATCCCTGAAGCCACCTGGGGAGAAAAATGGAGACCCAGACAGGGAAAAGATAGCATCCATGTTCAAGGTCAAGGCAAAAGGAATTGCAGAAATTGACCCAGGGCTGTGACTCTGTCCTTCCCAAGTAGAGCTGAACAGGGAAAGGTTTTCCTGGGAAAGCAGAGTCTCAACTCCCAGCACTGGGTCTGCGTCTGGATCCAATTTCCATCATGGCTTTCCCAGACTAAGATTCTCACAGGGGCTAATTGTCAATGGATGTAGTTTATTAAAAGGTTTTTGCAAAGGGCATTATTGACCTAATTGTTATTTAACACCACCAGTTCACGAACCTCTTCTATGTGTGTGTGTGTGTGTGTGTGTGTGCGCATGTGTGACTTAAAGGATCCAGCATGTATTACAGAAGGCAGAGTCTCCCTTTCTAGCATAAGCTTTCTCATTTTGATCAAAAGTCTGAGTTCTGGGGTAGAGGAGATAGGCACTCTGATTCCTGGAGACCTCTTTCACTGAATCCTCAGGGGCCTGAACTGACACCCATAAAAGCTAAGAGAAGTTCATCATCAAAACCACAGCTGAACAAGAAGGGGAAAGCTTCATCAGTCCAAACCTACAGGGCGGGACAATAATTTGTGTTTGTCTACTCCAGTGGCTCACGTTAGGGTCTCATTAGCAGTCCCATCGATAAAGAGGAAGGCATTGGGACACATATAATTTTGAGTGTTATCTCACAGCAGCATTTTACCTGATGAAGTGTTAGGAGAGTGAACCCTGGTTGTGCAGTGGGGGGCGGGTAGGTGCCAGCTCTTTCAGGGGGCTTCATCCCAACCCCTCGGGGCCAGGACACATCGAAGAAGTACACCACAGGCAGGTCACTAGAACAAAGATTTCTTTGAGTATTAGGCAGAGAATGTGTCTTTTGGGGCTGCTCACCAGGACCAGGACTTTCCAGCAGAGCGGCCTGGGGAGATGGCGGGGTCTGGCCGCCCACAGGTTGGGGTTTGCTAGAGGCTCTGTGTGAGCCTGCTGTTTCTCTCTGGGCCTCAGATTTCTACTCTGACAACAGGGGAGACGATGCCTATTTCTGTCCCTATTGGGAAATGCTGCAAGCTCTGAAGTCAGGAATGGTATTGTCATGTGGGGCCAGTGGAGAAGCAAGGACACCGGGAGGACCGGGCAGGCCCCCTCCCAGCCTCTTCACCCTGGGCGAGCTCAGAGCCTGATACATGAGCCAGCGAGAGCCAGTCCCTCAGCCTGTCCTGTCACTCAGCCCACAGCTGTCCCAGGAGCGCTGTGACCCCAGGACGGTGGCAGGAGGGGTGGGGACACAAGGAGTGACGGCATGGGTGGGGAGTCCAGTGGGGCCTGGTTGCAAATACTGCAGAGAGCACTCAATAGCTCTTCACCCCATGCAGCCACTCCCAGCCTCTATTTCCTCAACTGTGAAATGGGAATACATTTAAAACCTATCTCCCTCTCAGATTTGAATGGTATGAAATCTACAAAGCACTCAGCAGAGGGTCTGGACCAAAGCAAAGTCTCAACACATGGTAGCTGAGATGATGATGAGGGTGCTGGAGGAGGAGGAGGAGGAGGAGAAGGAGGAGCACTGCAGCAAAAGGCGGAGCACACACAGTGCAGAGGAGCCCTGTGCTCTGGCTCCCACTTTGCCACTCACCGCCACTCTGTTGGGGGCATGTCACTTCATCCCAGATCCTTATTCTTTATCCACAAAATGAGAGTCTACTCTGTTGTGAACTTGTGCAATAAGTGTTGTTATTCTTGATTTTCAAACGAGACAAGGAGGCTTCGCGAAGATGAGCACCGGAAGTTGCCCAAGGTCACATATTAGTTAGTGGCTGAGTTGGGACTCAAACCCAAGTGTAAGAGTTTCTCCCTGGCTTTCAGTGCAGCACTTACAACGTAAGATGGGGAGCGCACACTTTTGTTGATTGTCAAGTGTGATATGTGGCTAAGTTACCATGGTTGTGGGCATTGCTTGGAATTGGCAGCTGGGACCTGTGACTTAGTGGGGCTTAGATGCAGCTGTGGCTCATCTGCATGCTGCCAGAAGAGATGGAAGCCAGGGAGACGGCCTCAGAGAGCCTGGTTCTAAGTCCCAACTATCACTGATTATGGGACTCTGCCAGGTCCCCTCCCAGTGCCAAGCCTCTGTGATTGTAGGATTCAATCATTGGAGGCCAAGTGAATAGGCACTGTTTGCAAAGGAGAGGCTGGGGCCTTGCCTAAGGACAACTAAGAGAGATGAGAGAAGCAAAGGGTCACCACAGACACATGTGCACAGCTAAAAAAGATCCTGGAGTCCTTTCCCTTTAAGAGAAGCAAAGATCCCTGACTTTTGGATGAGGGCTGTGCATGCCTGGAAGGGGGAGGGGGCCAAAGCCCCCTAGTCTAGAGATTCAAAGGCACCCCGGGCCCCGTGAGATGCAGAAAGTCTTAATTGGAGCTGTGCGTGCATCCAGCACCGATCACTCCATGATGTGCCTTTCTGAGGCAGCACAGAAGGCAGCCCTTCATTAAATCTGACACCAGGGAATTAATGCAGCTCGCTGCCGTCACTCTGCCTCCATCA
>NW_011495071.1:7182824-7196540 GCF_000754665.1 Bison bison bison
TCTCTGCCTCCATCCCCCTTTCCCCTCAGCAGCCGCTGCTCCTTGATCTTCCCCACCTTCATGTCGAAAGTTCCCCTTGAGAAGGGAAGCTTCCCCTGACTGTCACCTGAGCTATGACTATATTGAGGGCCAGGACCCAGATCCAGAGGGTGCAGTGGAGACGGGTGGGTGGGTGGGTGGATGGATCAACACACACACACCTTCCTAGAAGGTAGCTGAAGGAAGGACCGTGGTTCTTCCACGATGGTTCCTTTCCACCACTGGCAGAAGAAACAAGGATTTGAAAGCTGCCAGTGACAGCTTGCTGGCTCACCTCCTTTCAGCTATTCTTGAAAACATTGACTTTATAATTAAAGTCCCTTTGGGAGGAGTCGTGTAGAGACAGAGGAGGAAGAAAAAGAGAAGGGGCCGGCGGGGAAGCTACCAGGGCTGCTCTGCACTGTCATGGCACTTTCTTGCCCACTGAAAATCACAGCTTCCAAACTGACCCCCCACCTCCACCTACAGGCACCTTCCTACCTACCCACTATGTTCCCCCAAGTGACTTCACAGGTGGCTAACCTGTGTGCAGAGCTCCTTCAGCTCAAGATGAGTCAGGGCGGGTCCCAGGCAGGTAGAGCCTCACCACTAGCCATGAGAACCAGTCACTTCCCTTATGGGCAACCTTATTCTTTCCCCCCAATATGCCAGGTCGATATTATCTTTGTTCTACTCACAATGAAAAGTGAAAACAGTTGGGAAGCACTGCCCTAGGGCTCCAAACTCTGTGATCTGTCCGTCCAAGGAAACAAAGCCTCAAAAGCCTTCAGTAACTTCTATTGTAAGTCACTAGACAGGACTTGAGTTTAATTCCTCTTTCTCTGTGCAGTCCCAAAAGATTTGTCCAGGGCTGGTAAGGAAAACTATAACACAAATAAGACCAGGGAGAGGGAGCATGGATTATGTGAATGCTAATTTAATGACAGAAGAGAGATTTAAGGAAGAACTGCCCTAAAGGAAGGAGGCAGATTCCCCAGGGAAGTATTAGTAGCTGACTGGGGCTCCTGGCTAAGGCAGGTATTATTCAGTCACTAAGTCACATGTGTCTCTTTGTGACCTCCTAGACTGTAGCACACCAGGCTCCTCTGTCCTCCACCATCTCCCAGAATTTGCTCAGATTCATGTGCATTGAGCCAGTGAGGCTATCTAACCATCTCATCCTCTGCTGTCCCCTTCTCCTTTTGCCTTCAATCTTTCCAGCATCAGGTAGGTATAGCCAAGGAAATAACACCAGTAAAGTAATAACTCCCATTAGCATTTAATATGGGTTGATCAAAACGTCCATTTGGATTTTTCCATTCAATATTACACAAAAACATGAATGAACTTTTTGGCCAACCCAACAGACAAGGAAGTTCCAAGAGGTAAATAAGCACCCCAAGTGAAACCCATCTGAGACCCAGGCCCAGTCTCCCGCTTCCTCCAGCGTATCCTCTCTCCCCTACATCAGAGCTTCTTGCCTTTGGAAGAGTCCCACTCGCTCAGGAATGCCAACTAGACAAAGTCTCCTCTTGACTATAATCAAACTGTAGAGTCAAGTCAGAAATGCAAAATGAGCCATTTTAAACAGTTCTTGATTTTGTTTTTTTAACATTCTTGAGGAATTCTGACATTCCCTTTTCATTAAGTCACAAAATCAGATTGTAAATTTTTCCCTGCCCAAGGTAGGGTAGGAAGACTCTGAGTGTTGGGCTGAAACCATGGTAACAAAGGAGCATCTGGTCACGGACTGACAGCCTGTTGGCCACCCATCATTAAGATAAGACATCACACCTGTATGCTTCTCACCAAAACCACAGCCACCAATATGTCTGGAGTCTCTGTTACACCCACTACCACCTGGGGAAAGGCCCTTTGTCCTGGGAGCAGGAGTGCCCTGCTCTTCGGTAAAGCATCAGAGGAGGGAAGGGGAAGCAAATCAGCTCTCCTGGGTTTTCTCACTTTTAAAGGTGTTAATACAGGCTTCCCTGGTGGCTCAGTGGTAAAGAATCCACCTGAAATGCAGGAGACATGGATTCAATTCCTGGGTCAGGAAGATCCCGTGGAGAAGGAAATGCCAACCCACTTCAATATTCTTGCCTGGAGAATTCTATGGACAGAGGAACCCGATGCAAAGAGTTCCTCTGGGGTCGCAAAGAGTTGGACATGAATTAGCGACTAAAACAATAAAAAGGTACTAATATACATCAATATCAACATACTCCCTGTGTTAAAGATCCTAGTGACCCTCTGAATCCTCCCTGTTAGAAGGTTAACTTAGAAAGTTAAAAGGGAAAAGTGACGCTGAGCTCCTCTCAGAGATGGGCCTGGAGGTTCAGAGCTGGGGACAGGAGGAAGGCCGCTTAACATGGCAGTTCCCGATGAACCCTTAGGGACTGCAGCACATTTCTGCAGTCCATGTCACCCAAAAGCTCACAGAAAGGTCTACAAGATACATGTGGACTTATGTGAGGGTGGGACTTTTGTGAAAATTAGGAAGGAAGTTGAGGCCACATCTGGTCAGCAGCAGGACAGAGTAGCCCTGAAACAAAGGGCAAAGAAAGGAGATTCAGAATAGTTGGGAAGCAGGAGTCAGTGATGCTATGAGACCATAAACCTTCCCAGAATTTATAGACATCTTGGGAAGGATACGGGACATTCCCAAGGATGTGGAATTAAAATTAGAGACAACTTTCAGAGCTTTTAGGAGGAGGGACCATCAGAATGATATCTGGGTTATGGAGTAATATTATTATTCCAATGTTAGAAATGAGGAAGTTGAGAAATTCAGGTTAAAGGGCCCAGGGCTATTGAGGGCCAGGAGGCTCAGAATCAGCCAATATTCATGAGTGGATAATAAAAAAGCAGATCCCAGGCTGTACTAGTGGAGACAGCATGTTCCAACCAAGGAGGGGGCGAGGGTGCCATTGAACCCTCTGTTTCTACCATCTGTGGTGCAGGGCGCTCACTCTGCGTCTGGGTTTTGAGAAAGACATTGAAAAACTGGAGTTTGACCAGAGGTGGTACCCGGGATGCGATGAGATCAGATCAAATATACAAGGGCCTGCTGCAGAAATAGGCTGCATGAGCCAGGGGGATGGGACATTGGGGAACGGGGGATGGACTGGAGAGGATGGCAGCTGTCCTGTTACAGAGGGTACTACAGAGAGAGAAGGAAACTATGAAATTCTGTGGAAGTTTGGGGGTGGGCAAGGGACTGGGTGAGGACCTAAGGGATGAATTTCATGAAAGAAGATTTTAGCCCAACCTAAGAAGGAACTTCCTAAATTAGCAAGAGCATCAGCTACTTTGCAAGGTACCTAAACTTAAATACGGCTTTTCAAAACCACTTCACATTTAATCTTCTCAAAATGTACTTGCAGAGTGCAGAAAACTATAAAAGAGAAAACAGAAATCACTCCTAATCTCACCACCCAGAAAGAACCATAGCAATCACTAACAGCTTTGAAGTAGGTCAAGATATCCGTCTAAAATATAAGTATGAATGTGTGTGTGTGTGTGTGTGTGTATTTTTTAACCAATTGGGATCCTGCCATACATATATAATGTGTTTGCAACTTAAGATCATATTATGATCTTTTTTCATGTAATTGAAAATGTATTAGAATATTTCAATTCTATTATTGTATGATTATTTAATCATTCTCCTATCACTGGATATGTAGGATTTTTTTTTTTCACTTTTGTAAATAACACAGCAGTTAACAGAAATCTTCATGGCCATCTTTGGTTACTTTTCAAGGATAGAGCCCAAAGGATATGGACATTTACGGCTTCAGCTACCTACTGCCAAATTGCTCCCCAGAAAGGCTGTCCCGGTGTCTCCTCCTATCAGCAGAGCCTGCCCAACTCTTCCTTTGCTTGCCAACATCACCTCAAGGTTTTTCCTAAAAAGAGCACTCCTCCGTATTCAGATGAGAATTGAGACCTCACTTTTCAGGAACACGTCTGTTATCTGCCTGCTTATGATAAACAAGGTACAGACGCTGTCCTGCGCACACACCCTGATACACACACACGCTAGACCGTCTCACAACCCTTCCAGACCTTGGGGAATCTCACCCCAGAGCCACCTTGTTGAGGATGACATCTGCCCTCATCCTGCAGTGGGATGCTTCTTGAGGACTGGGCCCCAGCTCCTTCAAGGCTACCAAGGGCATCTATATAATGAGCAGGGGCTGGGCTCCGGGGCTTCCAAGGCCCCTTCCAGCCCTGACATGTCAGTTCTACCATCCGCATGTGCCACCTGGGAACCTGGGTACGTAAGAGGGTCGGGGAAGCAGAGGAAAGGCAGGACAGGGGAAATCATTGTTTTCAGGCAAACTGGAATAGAACTAAGTGTTCTAGAAGGCAGCATCTGGTGATCCCTGCCTGCTCTCTCCCCAGCACACCCTGTGTTCTCCAGGCCTCAGGAGCACCGGGAGATCACTTTTCTTTCTCGGGTTTCCCTGTTGACATGACCTGGGCTCCCAGCCTTCTCTGTAATTTGAGCTGGAATTGGGAGTAAACTTCTCAAAATGGGTAATTATCTGAGCACTTCCCTCCTCCACCCGCAACTCACTTGTCCCTACCCAGCTGGCCTCTGACATTGATCAACTGCCCCTCAGGACAGAAGGACAGAGGGAAGACTGCCAGGATGCTCCTTGGTTCCCAGCTTCAGAGAGCAAGGGGGTCTCACAGCCCTATGAATACTCCCGGCATTCTTAACTTTTAGTGGCCTCATGCTGGGTCTCCAGACTCTCATTAAATCGGGAAACGGATTACAGTGGGATCCCGAGGCAGACACATCTCTCCTCCTCTTATATTTACACCGTTTCATTGTTGTTATTTAATAGCTGCTGAGCACCAAGCCTGGCCAAGGTGGCCCAGGCAGAGGTGGCCGGAACTAGGTCGCAGAGGGCATAGCTGAGGTGCGGGCTGTGTACTCGCCCCTCCCCAATCCCACCAACTCAGGCCCGCCCAGGATCAGCCCCCAAACCTCACTTTCACCACCAACCTCTGCTCTCTGCTCCCAATCCCCCAGACCTAGACTATCACAGAGGCACCCAGCCTGTATGTAACCTCATCCCTCTCCTGGCATTTTGCCTATGATGTTGAAATGGGTACTTCTCTAATGAAATATATCATGCCTATAGAAAAAGGAAAAAAATAATATGAAAATATCCAAGCTTACTTTGACTATATTTTCTTGTGTTTCTGTTTTAGAAGAAACATTTTAAGAACGAAGACATTCTGAAAGCAGTTATGTTTCTCTCCGTGAGCCCATTGCCTCCTTCGTCAGAGGTAAGCGCTGCCCTAAATATGGTGTTTATCATTCTCCTGAGTGTTTTGGTACTTTTGCTACATATGCATGTAGCCAGAAACAACACAGGATACTGTTCTGCATGTTTTCAAACTTTATGCAAATGGTACCATAATGTACGCATCCTTCTGCACTGTGCTTTTTCCATTCAGCATGTTTCAATGACATGTCCAGGTTGATTTGTAAAGCTCTGGTTCATGCGTTTCCCTGCAGTATAGTATTTCATTGTTGGAATATAACAGATTTAATTTATCCATATTGCTTTCCGATGTTTTGCTATCACAAACACGGCTGCCGTGACAATTCCTGTCTTGCACCTGTGTAAGAATTTCTTTAAGGAATATGTGTTGGAGCTCATTTCTTAACATGCCTGTCTCCCCAGGAGGACACAGACCTGTCACGGTTTGATGGAAGGCACGTGGAGCTCAGTAGAATTTGTTAAATTGAACCGACCTGGAAGGGGTCTATGGGATCATCCGTTTTAGCTCCTTCACTTATAGGTGAGGAAACTGACATCCAGGAAGGGGGCATAAAATCATTTTGTGAGAGAGCTGGAACTGAAACCGTAGGCCCCTCCCCATCTTTCCAGCCTGATCCTTACCAGACTCTGGGGGAGCTGGTGACCATTACACACATGATCTGAAAGAAAGAGGGAAGAGTCAGAGAGCAGAATGGCCCTCAAAGGGGTCACACCTGGACACCTGGCCTCCAGATGTGGTCCTCACACCTGGACATGCTCCCTCCAGATGAGGTTGCCTCGGATCTGCACACCCAGGCCCCAGACTGGAGCTTGCCTTTTGTGCTTTCCCTCCCGACTTCTAACCCAGTCCAGGGGAACAGCCTGGAACAGAAAAACAGGAGACCTGGATCTCATGGTTAAAAAGTGAAGAGTGGGCTCTGGGGCCAGGTGGCTTGGGGTGGAGTTTCCACTCCACTTCTTACCAGTTGTGCGGCCTTAGGTGAGTCGCTGCTGTTCAGTTGCCTAGTCGTGTCCGACTCATTGCGACCCCAAGGACTGCAGCATGCCAGGCTTCTATGTCCCTCACCATCTCCCAGAGTTTGCCCAAGTTCATGTCCATTGTATCGGTGATGCCATCTTATCCTCTGTCACCCTCTTCTCCTGTTTCCCTCAATCTTTCCCAGCATTAAGGTCTTTTCCAATGAGTTGGCTGCTTGGAGCAGGTAGCCAAAGTATTGGAGCTTCAGCTTCAGCATTAGTCCTTCCCATGAATATTCAGGGTTGATTTCCTTTAGGATGGACTGGTTTGATCTCCTTGCAGTCCAACGGACTCTCAAGAGTCTTCTCCAGCACCACAGTTTGAAAGCATCCATCCTTTAGGGCTCTGCCTTCTTTATGGTCTAGCTCTCACAACCACACACAACTATACATAAAGCCTACACGGACCTTTGTCGGCAAAGTGATCTTTGCTTTTTAGCACGCTGTCTAGCTTTGTCGTAGCTTTCCTGTCATTCTACCTCCTGTTACTTCAACTCCACATGCCTCATCTCCTTCACCTTTAAAATGATCATTCTACCTACTGTAACATGATGTTGGGAGGACTAAACAAGTTAGTTTACACAAACGGAATAATTTGAATTGGATAGGCACAACTGGAATAGTGCCTAGCACACAGCAGATGCGATATGGATATTTTTTAATTGAAGTATAGTTGTTTTTTAATATTGTAATAGTTTCAGGTGTACAATAAAGTGATTCAGTTATATACATTTTTCAGATTATTTTCCATTGTATTTCCATTGTATCATTCCAAGATCTTGAATATTGTTCCCTATGATTTCCAGTAAATCCTTGTGGCTTATCTATTTGATATTTGGTAGTTTGTGTCTATTAATCCCGTACTACTAATTTATCCTCCCTTCAGTAACCTTAAGTTTGTCTTCTATGTCTGTGAGTATATTTATGTTTTGTATACAAGTTCATTTGTATTATTTTTTAGATTCCACATATAAATGATGTCATATAATACTTGCCTTCCTCTGTCTGACTTCATTTAGTAGGATAATCTCTAGTCCATCCATGTTGTTGCAAATAGCATTATTTCACTCTCTTTTATGGCTGAGTAACATTCCTGTGTGTGTGTGTGTCTGTGTGTGTCTGCGTGTCTGTGTGTGTCTGTGTGTCTGCGTGTCTGTCTGTGTGTGTGTCTGTGTGTGTCTGCGTGTGTCTGTGTGTGTGTGCAATACATACACAATCATCTCTTGATGGGCATCTAGGTTGTCTCCCTGTCTTGACTATTGTGATGGTGGTGCTATGACCATTGAGGTACATGTATCTTTTCAAATTAGAACTCTAAATCTTCTCGGGATATATGCCCAGGAGTGGATTGTTGGATCACAGGATCACTCTATTTTAGTTTTTTAAGGACCCTCCATCCTGCTCTCATAGTGGCGGGGCAGATGCTGTGTGTTTTACTATCCCCACAACTCCATTCGAGGAGTCAGGGCAGCGTCAATGCACTCCACACAGCATGGCCGTCCTTGCCATCTGACTCTGCTACTTGGCCAGAGAAAGGTGTCTCTCTGAGCCTCAGTTTCTTCATTTGAAAGTGGGGGTGATACCATCTCTCACAAGAATAAAATGAGATAACACAAAAGGGTCTTGATGAGGTACACTCCCCAAACAGACCTGGAGTAGTGGTCCTGTGGTTTTATTTATCCAGTTGTATCACTGCTGGTGAAGCTAAGTATCTTCCCCTTCTTCCCGGGCCACAGACCATGAGGAAGCAGAAAAGATATTCTGTCTTTAAAACATGAGGTCACTGCTGTGACAGTGCCTGGCACAGTGTCTGGCCTGCAGGCCAGTGGCTGAATAAATGCTGGCCCGAAGTGCTCCCTACTCTGTCCCAAAGGTTTTCTTCTCCCAAGGACAGGAGAAATCAGAGAGGCCACGGAGAAAGGTTCCTGAAAGCCTCGGAGCCTCTGTTTACTCATCTGTAAGTCGGGGTATCTGTTTTACACAGAACTGTGCTGAGTCAAAGTGGAACATACACAAAGTGTGCTGTAAACTCTAAAAGCACAATATAAATTTATTCACACATATTATAAAGAGAATGTCGAGCTTGCCTCAGATCCCCATCCTGCTTAAACTCTGGGTGTGACACCACGGGGCCTTTCCTCCCACAGGCCTCGCTGGCAAGCTCCCGCGTCCACCTTGCCAGTGCCCTGGGTTATGGGACAGCCGCCTGGGGAGCGGCAGGAAAAAGAGGGAGAGCGTGGGGTGAGGGACAGCCATCAGCCTGAAGGAGGCCCAATGATCGTTCCTAGGAAATTCAAGGGCTGACCTCGGTTCCAGGAGGCGGAGCAAGGATGACCGCCGTGTCTCTAGGAACATCCTTAATCATAGAAGACTAACTCCCAAAAGTCCTTCCAGAATATTCCCTATCAAAATCTTCAGTGGCTCCCCACTGCCCTTCAATTATACACAACTCAGTGCAGCATCAACCACACCCTACCCTTACGTGGACCCTAAGCTCTGGCCAAACTAGGCTTCTCCCCCCGAGAGAGTGCAGCCTTGTTCTTGGTGCTCCTGGATTTTACATCTGCTCCCCCAAACTATGGTCTCCTAAACAGGGGTTTGCAACCCAGCTGCTCACCCAGAGGGTTTCATGAATACAGGTGCCAGGGGCTTCCCCCAAGGATCCTGACTTAATTGTTAGGGGTTGGGCTGGCCATTGGTGTTTGTTTTTTTTAAATCTCCCCAGGCAACTCTAAAGTTGAGAGCTGACAGGTCTAGAACAGTCTCCCCTGCAGGAGCTCCGCCTGCCAAAACATCCATCCTCCATGACCCACGGGAACTGCCGCCCTGCACGGCACCTGTGCTAATCACAGAAGGAAGGGCGCCCGCCTCTGAGCCCCCAGAGGCCGTGCATCTGTGCATCACACTCTGTTTCGTGGTGGGCTCACCTGTGTCCCCAGTTCATCCCACCTGTTAGACAGCAAGCCCTCTGCAGATAAGCAGATCATGCCCCACATCATCCTGGCTTCCGTTCACCCTTCCTGGACCAAACAGACCTCATTAAATCACGATCCATCCAAAATTGTCCATGAAATTCAGAACACATGGGCCACCCCCAGCCCAACCCAGAAGACTATGAGCTGAATGAGGAGTTGAGGAGGGACTAAGGATTTGTTCTCTTTGTTCAAGAGAAAAGGCCCAGGCCTAAACACTCACCCAGACACACTTCTGACCTTTATGCTCCCGTGGTGCTGCGCTTTCCTATAGACAGTGGGCCAAGATGTCTGCCCTGGCCCCTGCTCTGGGGTGCTTCTGGTCTATATAGGTGAATCTCTCACCCCTTTACATAGGCAAGGAAAAGTGAGTATGAGTGTGTGAGCACATGTGTGTGCACAGTCGACATGTACAAGTTACACCACGCATATTATTTGTATACACACACAAATATTTATTTTAATTAATATGAGTTTCTTTGGTGTGCAGGAAGAGGAATTTCTTCACATCCCCTGAGATCCTCAAGCAAAGACCCTCAGGAATCAGTGTCTATATAACACGGCATCTTGCGCACAGGAAGTGCTCAAAAAACATTTGCTAGATTAAATAATGAACTGAAAATTCAACCACCTGACTGTTGCTGATGCCAACACAGCCACCTAGAGAGATGCAGGGAATGAAGTCAGTGTAGGACCTGACACCGCCAGGAGCAGTCCAAAGGAGTCTGTGCCTCTCCTGCGCATAGACCTGACGGGGACAACTAGTCCCTCGAACTTCTCACAACTGCATCCCTCAGCCGGTGTCAGGACAGAAGGCTCTGGAATATTCCAGATAGAAGCCCTTTCCTTTTCTGTGTCCCATTCTGAAAGGCAGCGAAGAGGGACGCCTGCCACATGCTCTCAGAAGGGATTCCTTTGCTTCACAAAGTCCGAGGGCCCAATGGAACACCGCACGGAGGACTGAGGTTATCCGACACCTGGCTGCACACTGCCACTCGCCATCACAGGCTTCTGTCTCTCACTCTCATCTGTTTCCCGGCTGACTGTCCAGATTCTTGGGGATCCCAGGTCCCTAAAGATAAGCCCTGGCCTTGAAATGGAAGAGGGGAATCTCCATGTATGAGAGGAAAACATTCCCAATTTACAGGAAGCCTCTGAGTACCCCCTGCCCCGTGTACTGGAAGGCAGAGGGTTGTTCCTACTTCTGACTGGCTTTGCATTTCATTACAAAAGGCAGGCTCGGCAGCCCCAAAAGACACATGCCTAGACTCCTGAGGATTCTGCGCACAGCAAGATGCCAGGTAGACTACAAAATGAAAGTGAAAGTCATGTAGTCATGACCGACTCTTTGCAACCTCATGGACTGTACAGTCCATGGAATTCTCCAGGCCAGAATACTGGAGTGGGTAGCATTTCCCTTCTCCAGGGGATCTTCCCAACCCAGGTCTCCTGCATTGAAGGCAGATTCTTTACCAGCTGAGCCACAAGGGAAGCCCAGACTACAAAAGCCAAGGTTAAATGCTAGGGAGCAGGCGTCAGCCATGCGGGGGTAACACGAAGGACTTACCCTGCCTCTGCCCCCATATGAGAGTTGTCTCCTGACCTTTATAATCTTGTGCCCTTCACCCTGAAGGCCAAGTGACCTCCAGGGCAATGAGAGCCAAGACCATCCTTCTGCATACTTATTCCTGGCTGTTCAACCTTGTCTGCTCACCCCGGGCTGCTCATCCCTGGATGCTCGCTTTTGTATACACACGAGACGATGCTCACACCCAGATGCTCACTCCTGGAATCTCATTCCTCACGGAGATCTTCCGTGACTAATCCTGGTACAGTTAATCACGTGCCTGCTCAGAACCAGGAAAAATGGAAAACTTACATATAGAGAAAGGATCTATATATAGGAAGTAGGTCTATATAGAAAAATATAAACTATACATGGAAAATATGTTTTCCCTATATAGAAAAAGTACACAATTTCTGTTGCTCTCATGTGAGGACATTGAAGCTCAGAGAGGTTAAAGGATTTAACTAAGGTCACATGGCAAGCAAGGAGCAAGATGGTATCTGAGCCCAAGTACCTCGAAGGCCAGAGCCCACACCCTTTCAGCTTTGCTCCACAGCATCACTGCACCACAAAGGGACTGCCAAGGTCTGGCAGAGGTCAGGCATCCCAGGAGCACCACATCTTTCCCATAATTTAAATCTATTTCAGGGACTTCCCTGGTGGTCCAGTGGTTAAGACTCTGTACTTCCACTGCAGGAGGGCACAGGTTCAATCCTGGGTTGGTGAACTGAGATCCCACATGGTATGCAGTGTGACCAAAAAAAAAAAACAAAAAACCCATTTCATTTACAACCTAATCTAAAGGTCAGTCACCTTCCTGGTTAAACATTCTCCCTCAACAGTCATTGTCTGAGCACCTACTATGTGCTTGTGCAGTGAGGCTTGTGGGATGATGAATGCCAGCTCCCCTCCCACCGCCGGCCTCTGCTCCGGCCCATCCCATGTGGCTCCAGCTCTGGCGGCGAAGTCTCATTGATACGCAACAGAGTTCAAAATCACAGGCTTGGCAGGAAGTGCCATCTATACATAGCTCTACCATTCTGTAAGCACCGTTGGCTTCTTCTGAATAAATGCTACCCTACATTAAATGCCAGAATTCGGCGAGCCATACTGCATGTTTGCAATGAGATTGAGAACTAAAGGCAAGATTGATTCTGATGTGAGCACCAGCAAAGCAAATGGGTTTTTGAAAACCCTATAATTTCCCTGCAACCCTTGACTTCACTAAACACACATTTTTAGACTCCAGCACAGTTAGGTAGGCATTAAACAAAAATGAGGTAGTCTAATGATGATTTATATGTAGGATAACCTTCTATAAAGAATTCTGCTCTGATTTCAGGGTAACTTACAGAGGTGCCAACTTAAGCAAACAATGCCGCTTGTTCTGTGTCCAGTGCCACGGCGTGATCCCAGGGCAGAGCATTCATCTGCAATTGTCTTACATCTCCTGAAATTCACCCAGTGGGTGCTCAGGAAATGCAGCACCTGCCATGAACTAAATGGAAAAGCAAAATACGACACATGCACACGCCGCCAGAGGCACCTGTGAACACAGACATTTCTGCTTGACTGAGGAGCTGCGGCTGATGGTTCTGGAACCAACCAACTGGCATGCAAACGCAGAGCAGCCCGCCTGCAGGGAGACAGGAAGGGGTGCTGGGAAGCTGCGGGCATGCGCTCCAGGTGGGGGCCTCAAGAGCTCCTGGGATGCGAGCATCAAACCAGAGATCTGGCACACCCATCCCTGGCTGTGTAACCTTGGGAGGGGCCCCTCCGCTCTCCCCAAGCCTGATTTCTTAAGTGAGGCTAAGAACGTGTCTCCCACAGATGGGTTGGAAGGATTCCGTAAGATGCTGCCTGTGAACTGGCTTTATAACCCTGAGAGCAGGTTTATAAGTGAAAGATGACACAGACGTCAGGGTCAGTGCAAGGTGGCCCAGGTCACCTCTAAGAGCTGAAACTGAACCATCTGGGCTCAGATTCTGCCCTACTACGTGCCCTCTATGGCCTTGGGCAGGGGACTGGCTTCTCTGCCTCCGGCTGCTCATCTGCAAAATGGAGCTAATCATGCCACCGACTACATAGGACACTTATAAAGATGAAATGAATGACTTACGAAGATGAAATGAATGACTCATGAAAAGCACTTATCACACAAGATCTCCATCACTGATCACTCATTTTCTTACTGCTATTATCACTATGATTATCATTTCACCTTAGGCCATCTGACTTAAGAGAGAATTCCTTGGCTGCTTCAAAATGGTTCCCTGTAATCTCTAACCTTCAAAGGGTCTGTTAAGGCAGGGTCCCCCAACCTCTGAGATCTAATGCCTGATGATCTAAGGTGGAGCTGACATAATAATAATAGGAATAAAGTGCACAATAAATGCAGTACACTTGAATCATCCCAAAACCATGCCCCCTATACCGCCAGCCTGTGGAAAAACTGTCTTCTGTAAAAATGGTCCCTGTTGCCAAAAAGGTTGGGGACGGCAGTAGGCACTGAAGGTAGATTTTTCTCTCTGCCCTCAGAAGAGGAAGATGAGGGGGTCTGAATCAGATGTTCCCTTCCCCATAAAAGCAAACAATAAGCAACAACAACAAAATTAAGGATCAGTTGCCTTTTCCCCTCTACAACTGCTTTGATGAGAGAAAGAGTAATTGTCGTGAGTCCCTGGGTCAGCCTTCAGGGTGAAGTCATGAAAGTATGTTACTGAAATGGAGCTTGGGCTTTGGGGACAAAAGCTCTGGGTCCAAGCATAGACTCTGCCACTGAGAAGCTGTGTACCCTGGAGCAAACTGCTTGGCCTCTCTGAATCTCATGTCTTTGTAC
>NW_011495071.1:7196640-7206323 GCF_000754665.1 Bison bison bison
ACTTAAGAATGGGGGTAGCACGCCTCCCTCGAAGGGTTAAGAGGAAAATTAAATGAGGCAACTTTCTGCGTGCCACAGGGCCCTGCAGAAAACTATATCTTAATACATGTTTATCTCCTCCTTCTGACTTTTCTTCTAATTATACAAGTCCCAGAACCTCACTGCATCTCTTTCCTCATCTGTAAAAAGGAGAAAGGAACGGGGGTTCCTTTGAGGAGTCAATGAGATGGTATAAAAGCACCTCATAAACTGCTTAGTGTTATTACTGAGCCAGGGTTTGAGACTGAGTGGATAAGACCCAGGTAGTTTGTGGAGCTGATCTTTGCTGTGCTGATACCAAACCACACACCTTCCTTCTTTCTTCAACATCATTCTGATCCGGCACCATGCAAGGCATAAGCGAATACAGAGATTAATAAAACAACAGCCGTTTTATTTCTCTCATTCTGCCCAGATATCATGATGGCCTATTTGAGTTAAAAGCACTGCAGTGGTCATCCACCTGGCCCCAGCTATTTACAGCTTTCTCAAGATCATGCTTAGGGGAAACCATTCTCCAGTGATCCCAGTATCACAGATCCTTTGGGAGGCTGCATCCTTGGCTGACCTGTGTCTTGTCTCCAGCCCGGTACCCAGAGAAGGTAGCATGGCCCATGGTTGGATCACATCATGAAGCTGGGTAGGCAATTTCCCTTCTGAACTTAGTCCACTCTTTTTCCATCTGAGAATCCAAGTCTTGTCAGAGGCCTAATGTTCATCTAAAGGATTCCATATACAGGTTTCATGGTCCCCACTTCGTAGGTGAAATAACTGAAGCTTTGTAAGTAAGTTGCTCCAGGTCACAGATTAGAACTAGCAGACTCCACAGCCTGACTTCTTTCTGCCACATTCCCCTAGCTCTCCCTCTTTGGTAAATTGTCTGCTCGTATCTGTCACCCTATTTTTTATTGTGTGTTGTCTTTTTCTTGTTGATTTTTAAAAATCAACAGCAGATTTTTAAAAATATATATTCTGTATATTAATTTTTTATGAGACAACACAGTAAGGAGTTCAGAAGCACAAATAATGGAGTCTGGATGCAAAAATTTAAATTGTGGCTCTACTGCTGACTAACTTGGCAATTCAATTAGCCTCCTTGTGCCTTAGTGTGTTCATCTATAAAATGGAGAATGCTTATTTACTCAGCTTCAGATTTCTGTGAAGGTTAAATGAGCTAAGCATATAAAATGTTTAGAACAGAGCCTGGAAACTTAGTAGGTGCTCCATAAACATTAGTCATTATTATCAGGTTGCCATTTTTTTCTAGAGCTAGATAGAACCTTTATGTGTTAGATGTCCTTCCCAGACTTCTCTCTCACCGCTTCTATTTACCCTCCAGCCACATCCTCAGGTAACCCCATCCTCTCCTTGTCTTTCCCCACACTGTGACCTCACCCAACATGCTATTTCTGCTCCAAGGCCTCCCTCTCCTTCAAGAGCCTTTCTGAGCAGACATCATCAGAAAGAATCCCAGTGTCTGATATATCATCTCCTCTTGGGAAGACACTAAAACCCCTAGATAGGAGCTGCTGAAGGCAAGAAACAGGTCATGGTTAAGCTTAATTCCTTCGTAAGGCATGAGACTCTGCCTAGCACCCATTTGTTAAATTACCTTGAGCACACCATCTATTTCATATTAGTACAGGCTGACAATCCCAGCCCATTTTCTCCAAGCCCTTAAGTAGTCAAGAGCTGAGATCCCCAATTTTGCAACTAAACAACAGAGTATCACAGAAGGAACCCACAGAAGTGGTCTCTCTCAATGTAGCTCTGAAGCCGCTCAGTGTAATAGAGCTCAAATGCTGTCAAGCCTAGATTTTGTAAAGTATCATTTTTCCATGTGACCTTAGGCAGGTCTCCTTCCTTCCTGCCTGCCACAGGGCGGTCCAGCAGGGGAGAAAGAGAATCTGTCATTTCATCACCATCCTTAATCATCTTCTCTGAATACTGGAGGGGATAGGGGTCTGAACGAAACACAGTTCCTGCTCTTGCTGATTAGACATTCTCATAGTGGGGATAACACAGATTTTAAAATATTATAGGACAAAATACGATTAGCGTCTTGAGCAAGGAACTGATAAATTTTGGATGGAGTTCAGAAAAGGATCCCCTGGAAGGAGGTTAATCTAGATGATTTTTAAATCCATTCTTAGCAGAAATCGGGAAAGACATCATGGGGAAAAAAGGGGTATTTGAACCAGACTTTGAAAGATGAGTAGGTTAGACAGACAAAGAAGGAAAGAAGTCTGATAGTAAAAGAAAAGCATCCCATGAATAGTTAAGATGTTATGCTCTGAGAATGAGCAAGAAAGAAGAGGGAAGGGACAGAAGAGGGCATTGGTCTGGGCCTCCATTTCTTTATCACTAAATGAAGAGGCTGGGCCATATGACCTTAAAGGCCCTACAGTAAGTGACTGTTCATTTATAGCCTACATGTGCCCAACAGTTTTCCAAGCACCACCTGGGCTCTCTCATCTGTGCCATCCCCTGTCCAAGTTGGTGGAGACTCATGGGATCCAAGTAGCTTTAGCATCAGCTGGAGCAAAATGCAATTAATACACTAACCCTGCATTCCAAAGCCAAGCAAGATCATATCTGATTGTTATTGTGCTGGGATTATCCATCCTTGTCCATCAGAGCTGATGACATGAACAGAATCCTAAGTTCCCGGATCAGGACCAACTTTGTGTCTCCCACTGGGCCCCAAACAGAGCCAGGGCCTGATAAAGCCTCCTTGTTAGAATGGTTGTTCACTGATCTTGCAGCTGGAGAGCTGTTGCCGTTCAGAAAAACTAAAGCCTCTGCTCACTGCACACAAAGCCAGAAGCCAGGGCAAGTGCTGGGGACATGTTTTGGCTCTCAAGCAAGTGCAGGAAACAGGGATGAGCCCTCCTCCTATGCTAGAATCTGAGGACAGGCCATTCCTAATGAGGAGCCTGCTCCCGAGAGGCAGCAGGAAAGAGAGCAATTGGAGGAGCCCAGCTCAGACCCAGGCCACTTATTAGCTGTGTGGTCTTGGGGAAGTTGCTTAACTTCCCTGGGCCTCCATCATCCTCATTTATACAAAATTGGGGGAAAAAATAGAAAAGCAAAAAAGTATCTTTCTTAAAGGGTTATTGTGTGGATTAGAGGTATTATATGTAGAATGCCTAACACAAAGGAAGTCTCAATACATAACGAATATGATCATTAATCTTATTATTATTACACTGTAACAGGTGCTGTGAGGGCCCTGGGGATAAAGAGATGGGAAAGATGGAGTTGTCCACTCTCCTGCAGCGGACAGAAACAATTTCTTCTACTGTGAGACACAGTGAATTAAGTGTTCGAGGAATGGAACTAGAGGAGCCATAGGTCTGCTACAGGCTGATGTTAAGGTTCGTGGAAGGGGACACATGTGAACGAGTTTAAAGGACAAAAGAAGAGTGCGGGGTCAATAATAAAGAAGAGGGGATCGGTGTAGACAGGCAGAGGAGGTGCGGGACCAAATACAAATAGGTATGAAAACCTATGAGCAACTTGGAACACTGGGGACAATAGAAAGGGGGGCAATGGGTGGTGGGCTCACTGACTCCCACCTGTGGTCCTGGAACACTGCCCATTTTCCAAAAGAACCCTCTAGCTGTTTCTCCTTGCTCCTGCTTCTCCCTTCCCCAAACACACAGGGTCCATCGTGCACTCCCACCTCTGCCAAGCCCCGATGACGACCCAGCAGCCAAGAGCCCTGCCCACTTGGACCAGGGAACTGCTCCAGGCTTGTCTTCCACACCCAGGCAGATACATCTGGTCCACACATCTGAGCAGTGGCCAAAACTCCCCACTGGGGCCCAGACAACCAGTCAGGATGCTGGGGAACAGCATGCTGGGAAACTCCCACAAGGAGCCCGCATCAATATAATCAGGTCTGGTGGAAATTAAAAGCTGTTAGGAACAGGGCCGGATTTATCTTTATATCCAGTAACATGCATTGTAATGGTGATCATGCAGATGGGAAATTAAACCACATCTCAGCTTCACTGGAGGTCTTAATTTTAATTTATGTTTACACACAGCCTTTTGCCCTATTACCCCCTACTCCACACACTCTGTAGAGCCAGTTTACTTCAGACCAAGTTTCCCGGGAGAGAAGTAAGAGGTAGCACTCTGCCAGCTCCTAGGTGAGAGGCTCTGTGCTATTTTACATACATCACTGAAGAGCCCAATGGGAGGAAGTTGACTAGCTCGGGGGGCAGGAAGGAGGAGGAAGAGAGGGGCAGGGGTGGTAGGTCGCTGGGGAAGGTAGCACTTTGGGCTGTCTCTCTAGCCTCTACCTATTTGCGCAAAGCACAGCCCCAAAGTGGCTCAGAGTTTCAGCAGCAGCTCCAGGAAGCTTACCTGCCCCTCCCAATGGGTACAACTGGAAAGGCCAACCCGTGAGCCAATACCAACCCACGGAGCTTGCTTAGGGCCTCGGCCTCTGATTCCTTCAACTGCCCTCAGAGAGGCATTGGAGGGCCCCCTCCTCATTTATAGGGGTCTGCAACCGCCCCTTCTTCCCAGAGCACCCATCCTCCTAAGGGAGATGTCTCCTGGGCCCTGAATGGCCCACACAAGCCTCTTGTTCCTCCTCCTGCTCTCTCACCTGTACCTGCTGGCCCTGTGGTTGAAGGATCTGAGCCCAGCCCTGCAGACCCAGAGATCAAAGTCAACACCATTCTCCCTGCTCCAGAAGCTGCCCCAAAGTGTCAGAAGAAAGTCACTCGAGCTCCTAAGGAAGTACTTCCTTAACCTCAAGGCAACCCCATCATTATATCTCTCCCTATCACCGTGAAATGGAGAAGGCAATGGCACCCCACTCCAGTACTCTTGCCTGGAAAATCCCATGGATGGAGGGGCCTGGTAGGCTACAGTCCATGGAGTCACTGAGGGTCGGACACGACTGAGCTACTTCACTTTCACTTTTCACTTTCATGCATTGGAGAAGGAAATGGCAACCCACTCCAGTGTTCTTGCCTGGAGAATCCCAGGTACGGGGGATCCTGGTGGGCTGCCATCTCTGGGGTTGCACAGAGTCGGACACGACTGAAGCGACTTAGCAGCAGTAGCAGCATCACCATGAAAAGCCGCTGTCCAACATCCCAGCTGAAGTGCGCGCGCGCGCACACGCACACACGCGCACACGCACGCACACACACACACACACACACAAACACCAGTGTGGTATGGATAGCAAAGTATCCTGTTTTTATGAAAAAATCAATAAGCAATTTGCATTTTCCAAAATTAAAGCCTGGGGTGGGTAGACCCAAGTTCTGGCCCTTTATCTACAGAGCCTGGAGCATGCAAAACTCTACTCCTTCTGGTTCTCATGAATTCCTCTGCGAGGCTGTTATAATTGGCTGCATGTGCTTTGGGAAGTCCATCCCTGGATCTAAAGCGTAGCTACAGAGGATCTAGAATGACGCTGGATGGAGTTGGAGAACTGGGTAGTGGAGGAAAATTCTCTGAGGCTCAAGGCAAGGAAGAGGTCTATAGAATCGATGTGTACAGAGCCCAGCAGACTGGCATCTAGCCCACTTCCCTGATAATTATGCCCTTTGGGGCCACCAGCCCAGGCTTGACATCAAAGACAGCCCTGAAGCACCAACAACAGTGAGCCTGGGGGAAACTCACTGCCTCCAGCTCCTCCACACAGGAACCAGGTTAACCTTCATCTCTCCTGTCTGAGATGAGCTTCTAACCACTTCACGCCCCCCACGCTCAGCCTATCCCAATGCCTCTGTGCATGCAGTTCCCACATTCTTTAACTCTCCCAATCATCCATTCACATATCCACGGGACATTTGGTGAGCATTCATCCTGTGATAAAAGGTGGTGTGTTAGGAGCCAGAGGGGTGTGTACATGAAAACAACCCAGCTTCCACCCTTGGGAAACTCAGTCCGGTGGGGCACACAGACCCTGATACACAGAAACACACACCCCACAACAGGAGACAACAGGACAGAGAGCAGAATGCTCTCGCCCCTTATAATTACCATCACAGTCCCAGCCCTTCCTCAGTGTGTGGCAGGCAGGGTTTGAAACATCTGACACATGAACTAGCTTCACTCTTACTTGATCCCTGTGAAGTAGGTCAATCATCACCCTGTTTTATTATTGTTGGGGAAAATGAGCCACCATGGAGGTAAAAGTTACCCAGAGGGTTGAGTTTCAAGCCCTGGCAGTCTGATCCTAGATTCTGGGATCTTAGTCATTACACTTGACTCAGTTCTATGAACCTTTCCCAAACACCAGCACTGACTTTTTCACCTTCCTGAGGCCAGGATCCCCCTTGTCTAAGGCACACAAGCCTCTGTTGTACTCAGAGTAACTCTTCTTGGATACATTTGTATGGGTGCCAGGAGGCAGTTCCATGTGGGGTTCAGGGCACAGGCTAAAAAAAACAGCCCTGGGTTCAGCCCTGCCCTCTGCATAAGATGTGTGACCCAAAGTCTCTTTACTTCTTGGAGCCTCAGTTTCCTCTTCAGAAAAGTGAAGGGAAAAAAATACACTTACAGATTTTTTGTGAGGATAAAATGAGGTCATATGTAAAAGTTTCTTAGCCCAGTGCTGGGCATATAGTAAACACTCAAAAATTATTATTATTATTTTAATGAATATAATTATTGGTCTATAATTCAGGTCTATGAGAAAATACCACATTTCTTTACATCCTTTAAATCATCTTTCCATGTGACTGCTGGAGAGACAGGACATTCAATCTCCATCCTTACTGGGGCTTTCCCCAGGAGGCACCAAGGTCCAGGGTCTTTCTGGTGCTCACCAGCCTGTTGTCCCTACCTGCATCATCACTCTGGGTCAAAGGCTGTGTACTTTATGCTTCATTTGAATATAAGAACCCTATCCTCAGTCCCAGACCCCATGGAGCTACCCACAGCAGACCCTGTGAAGTCCGACCACTTCCTCCAGCCATACCCACTGAGCAGCCCACAGCACCACCCTGCCTCTGGCATCTGTTTGTCTCCTGCTTGTTCACTGCCCTCCTCAGAGGCTCTCCTCCCCAGCCAGAACACCCATCCTCATCTTTGCTGTTTGCTTATGGTTTTACAAAAGGCAGGAAGAGCAGGTATCAAGTAGTTTCTGATTCCTGTACAAGATCTGAGACCAGGAGATATAATGGCCTGGCCATCGGCGTGGGACCAAGAGCAGGAAAAAGTTCCAAAGGCAAAACAAAAATTAATGTCTCAAAAAAGTATCACACCACCTTGGCTGTCAAGATGCTGAAGCACTGGTCTCCCAGCTCCATCTTGGAGCCACCCTATAAGGAGGAGGTTTAAAACTGTTCATGTCCAGGTTCTGCCCCTAGAGATTCTGATCTGGGATGGGGCCCAGGCACTGGTGTTTCTTCAAAGAGCTCCCCTGGACTTCAGCTGTATAGCAAGATTTGGAACTCCGGCCTTACAGGTGTCATGAACAGAAGTCTGTCTTCTTCAACTAACCTGCAGAACTCAAGCCAACTAGAACCATTTCCTATATCCCAGCGATGGGTCATCAGTGCTGGAGGGGCACTCAGCGAGCAATCTGGTCAAGTGGAAAGGAAAGGAAAGGAAAACCAAGGCCCTTGATGGAGAAAGGAAGAAACGTGGCAGGGCCTCTGCAAAGTACAGCAATGCAGGGAGAAATGCTGGAGCGATGGAAAAACCCCATGGTTTTGTAACCAGAGGCCTGGAGGTATTCTGAGGATCTGAGGTCCTCTCTTGGGGTTTCCAGACCTGTTTTCCTGTGGAAGGGACAACTCTGCATAGGGAAAAGGAACCAGCAACGAAGGGACTGCAATCACAGTGCCTCTAACAAAGAGAGCCTACAACACGGTATTAACCTCTTTTTCCAACTCTTGGCACAGCATGAGGCCAGCTAGGATTCTGAAGGGACGTCTAGGCAGCTCATGAAATAAGAGTCCCACACACATGCTCACTCAAGTCTGGTCCCCTGAGAATCCCGGGAACATGGACCATGTACCAGCCTCTCATCCCTCCTCTCCCCACAGTCTTTCATAGGTAAGGTCTTTCAGCCTTGCCTCCCATCCCTAAGGCCATGGGCCATCATGGACCCATCAAAGTGTCAGGAAAGAAGGTGAGCCCACTCCTTCCTGGGAGCAGGACCGACCTGTGTCTGATGGGATCTTTGCGCATACAGGCCGCTGGCACATGGGTTTTCAATACCTCACACGGAGACGCATCAAGCCAAGACTGAAGACACTTTTTTGCCGGAGCATTACCAGAACAATAAAAACTGCTTGCCAGAACCAACCTCGAGAGCTGGGTGAGCTCAACCACCAACTCGGCTCCTCCGATTTTGCACCCCACCCCCACGCCCTTGCCTGGGCAGCGCCACGGTCCTTTCTTACCTGGGACGATGGCGACTGTGTCTTTCTCCCAGGACACAACGCTAACGTATTCCTGCACTGAAGAGGGGATGAGGCACTTGAAGACGGCCACGCTACCACGCATCGACCTTTGATCCTCCACCCGGACGGTGTAGGGTTCCCTGAAAACTGCAGACAGGTTGCAGGGCGGAAAGAAGAGGGGGTCACAGGCTGGGCTGGGACAGGGTGGGGGGCCCGAGAAAGCCACTTCTCAGCACCCCAGGCCTCACCCACCACCACTTCTTCTCCCACATCCCACCTGGCCCACCCAAAAGTTCCTGCCAGGGAACTCATTCCTGCCTTGTCCAGCAACCTCCTCCACTCCCCACCCTCCCTCAGAAACACCCAGCCTCCCTCTACAAGACCATAACTCCACCTTCTAGCCCTTCCAGTTCTGGTGAGTTTTAACAAAGTTCATTAGGTTGTACAGGCCTGGAGGGCAGCACCTCCACCCTGCAATGGGATCATTTCAATAAGGGGATGTGTGCTTTATAAGGAAAAGTACCAGAACGCCTCTAAGGAAACCTCACCTTCCTACATTATTCCTGGGCCCAGGGTGGTAACGGTTTGAGGCCCGGTGACCATCACATGCCAAAACAAGAACCATGGGACACGATCTAACAATAGACGTTTTTGTATGCCACTTCAAAGTGAAAGGCAGCCTGGGAAAATGTAGTTCACATGCACAACTTTCTGTAGGGCTCAGGGGTTTATAAGAACAATGAGAGAGAATATTTGAAACAGTGAAGATCTCTGAAAATGCGGAACGCCAGTGACATGGGCAATCTCCAAGATTCTCCCAAAGCATCCTTGCTGCTCTCTCCCCTGACCTGACACCACCTACAGCCTGACCTCCAATCCTGGTCCTGCCTTCAGATGACCCCTGCTTCACTGTGTGCAGTGGAGGCCTCCTGCCTCGGTCCCAGGGCTGGTTTCTGAGGCACTGCCATCTGCAGATGCTCTGCCTGTCCGGGCCCCTGGGTAGGCTGGACCAGCCTTGGAGTAGAGCTGAGGGGCCCGCCTCTGTCTCTCTCTGATCCTCCCCTGCTTGGCCTCTCCCCAGGGCCCTTCTCCATCCTTCCATGTCTTCTCTGCCAAGCAGAGCTGGTGCAGCCAGAGCCCCACTGCCTCCCGACCTTGTCCCTCAGCAGGCACCTGGGCAGCGTGCCCTCCTGCTCTCCCTGCCATGGTTGCCAGGGTGATACTCAGGGCCCGGCAACCCCTCCGGCTGTGCACCTG